>NW_016805866.1:6025976-6033188 GCF_001698545.2 Rhinopithecus bieti | reverse complement strand
GTNATTCTTTTCAAAAAACCAACTCCTGGATTCATTGATTTTTTGGAGGGTTTTTTGTGTCTCTATCTCCTTCAGTTCTGCTCTGATCTTAGTTATTTCTTGCCTTCTGCTAGCTTTTGA
Source organism: Rhinopithecus bieti (assembly GCF_001698545.2). Taxonomy (NCBI): domain Eukaryota; kingdom Metazoa; phylum Chordata; class Mammalia; order Primates; family Cercopithecidae; genus Rhinopithecus; species Rhinopithecus bieti. Next base: position 6,033,068 of record NW_016805866.1, on the reverse strand, counting down.
ATGTGTTTGCTCTTGCCTCTCTAGTTCTTTTTACATTCTTGCTTTTAATGACCAGCCTGTAACCCCTCATAGCATTTTCTATATCCTTTACTTAGAAGAAAATTATTTTTAATGTTGCATATTAAAAATGGTTGTAAATGTACTCCACTGTTGATAAGTTTTAAAACCACATTTCATACTAACTACCACAGAATTATCTGTTTGTAAATGATGGTTAAAAAAGCAAAACCTTAAATAATACTCTTTTGAAAACTAGAAATTAATTGCCACACTAATACTAGTTAAGTGGAAATGAAGTAAATAAGAATAGAGAAATAATTGCTGCCTTTGGGTGATTTCATGCCAGCAACCCACCCTGAGACTAAACATTTTCTCTCAAATTGCCTTTTAAAGTTGTATCACATTGTGAAGTGTGTCTTTTAAAACAGTTAATAACATAACTTAATATGCAAAATCTTTGATCATATTCTCTTGTGTATATTTCAATGGATCCTTAGATTCTGTTTTACCAAGCATAATTACTCATCAAATTGTAATTTCTTTTTTATTGCTATTGAGTACTTTTTTCGGATACTCAAAATTTTGAGACAAGTGTCTCACTCTTAAAAAGACAGTTTGAATGTCTTTGGTTTACTGTTGAAGTGCTTTTTGGGGTTATTACATTCAATCCTTGCTCAACATCCTGTGTGTTACTTTGAGGATCTGACTTTAATTCCCTTGTAACAAAACCAACACCAACTGGGAATCACAATTGGAGCTATCTCTGTCAATTACAGCTCTGAGGCAAGGGAACAAAAAGCTTTCAAGAATAAAATATATCCATCCTACTACTCAGGGAGACATTTCCTCAGCAGAGTTATACCACTTTTTGTTGTTGTTTGAGACAGAGTCTCACTCTGTCACCCAGGCTGGAGTGCAGTGGCGTGAACTTGGCTCACGGCAATCTCTGCCTCCCAGGTTCAAGTGATTCTCGTGTCTCAGCCTCCTGAGTAGCTGGGGTTACAGGTGTGCACCACCATACCTGGTTAATTTTAGTATTTCTAGTGAAGACGGGATTTCACTATGTTGGCCAGGCTGGTCTCAAACCCCTGACCTCAGGTGATCTGCCTGCCTTGGCCTCCCAAAGTGCTGGGATTACAGGTGTGAGCCACCAAGCCCAGCCTATGGCTCTTTTTGGTGTTAGTTCCATTTAGAGGTTCTTTCTCTATCCTCCATCCCCCAGGTTGGGATTTATCACATTTACTTATTTGTTCAATGTTTTCTTCCTAGATTATAAGGTTCCTAGTTTAATGCCATGAACTATTATAAATACTGAATTCAGCTTTCCAGGCTTATAAGACAAGCATTAATATTCCACCTGTTGCATTTGGTGGCCATGTCTGGGGAAAAAAATGGAACTTACATACATCATTTTTTCTATATTAAGACACTGTCTATTAGTTATCTTCCTCTCAATAAGAAAAAATAAAATATTGGCTCATTTAAAGTACACATTGTCTTAAGATGCATTCTGATTTCATAAATGTAAAGATAAAAAATGTATTCAATAATAAAAAATATGGTAATTGTTGATAAACCTTGATTCTTCATGCAACCTGAGGAGAGTTGATGAGATATATTTTTTCTTGCTTTCTCCTTTTTTCCTCACCATATGAATCATTCCTTCTTTCACTATAACCAAAACCCTGTCACTGGGTGTGGAGTGGGGGAAACCTAAAGGTATTTAGAAAGTACAGCTTGGATAGAGCTCACTCTCCACAATGCTTCTATTTTAGAGAAAAATTGAAAATTGCAAGATTTGTTGCTCTCCATCAAATACAATTCTCCGACACTAAGAAATCATTTATGATGAAAAATAAAAGAAGAAAGATAAAATGAACTTTGAGAGCTTGAGGTGAAGGCTATCCACCTTAGAATTTACAGACTGGAACATACCTTAAGAAGAAACACTTTTATGGCCTCTAAGATTTATGATCTACTGGTACATTGAAAATAATCAGCCGTGAGAATTCACAGGAAGCTACTTGTATAGCACCCATTGGGTGAGCTAATTTTATTCAAGCCATAAATTTCACTGAAAAAAATGAATGAATGAAGGTTGATGAAAAACTTCATGCTCTTAAAGAAAAGCAAAATCAAATAAAACAAAATTTGCCCAGAAAACCCAGTCATCCCAGAGAAAGGTAATGTTTTAGGATCACGCAGACAAATGCCCTCATGCAGATATCAAGAAACGGACACTGAAGGAACATACTGGTTTTTCAAAATCAAATCTTCAAGCCCAGGAAATTGAAATAGAAAAAATACAAAGGAGTCCGAAGAGATATAGATTTATATGGGGTTTCTTCAAGTGGATTTTGAAGTTCTTTGAAAAAAAAAAAAATGGCATAACTGCCAGGAAAAATACTTGTCTATCCATGCAGATTATACTTGCAATAACTCACTTTAAAGTATTCTATTACTAAACGATTGATTATTACTTGACTTTATTTCATGATAGGTATAGGTCAAAGTGCAGATGTACATATAGATGCATGTGTAATGCTATAGAAACTGTTCTGTAATCCTTTCTTTGTTCCTCTGCATCACAGCATATCCAAATTTCCCACATTGTAAGGGGACATCATGCCTAGGGATACTTTGACTATGAATTAAGTATCAATCTTTTTAAACCTTGAAGATAAATGGCAATGTATATGTTTAGCAGCATACATGTTTCCAGCCATTGAGAGCAGATCTCATAGGTGATAAAAGAAAAAAAAAAAAAAAAAACAAACAAAAACTAGTTTTACCTTATCGTAGTCAAAATCTAAACTTGGTGTTTATAAAGATTCAGTTTGTGAAGTTTGCTGACTCTTAAGGCATGGGTATTCTCCTTTAACTATATTTGTTAGTTTTAGGTCACTCGGCCTGGAAAAGGAATCTCCGGGAACATGTTTATTTCTTCATTTCTCTCTGCACTTCAGAAAACGTATCATTTGTGCTCTTTCAGAGAGAGGGAAGAAAGTCAGACTCCTTATCTAATGAACCTTCTTACCCTGGTTACAAGCAATGAATAGGATTAGGCGATGTGTTCATAGCAGCAGAGTGTGTGCTAATAGAAAATTTCGTATTATGCCTACTGCGTTTTGTCTTCTCACATTTAGTCATCACTAGGATAGAAATAAGCTCTACTGAATATTTAAAAAGAAATTAGGTTTTGAATGTTTAGGTAGCCTTTAAGCATCTTCTACAATAGAGATACAGATCTATTCTAATTAAGAAGAAGTTTTAATAAATTTTTTTAAAGAGAGAAAAGGGTGGGAGAAGCATAGTTGCATGGGTTTTTAATGACTCTCCCTGCAAAGCAGTTTCTAAGTCTACCAAATGGCATGTCCTTGGGAAAGGGAAAGGAAACACTTAAAAAGAGAATGTGGTTAAAGAGCAATAGAAGTAAGCATCACATCAGAGGAAAAATGAACTGATGAAACCTTCAGGCAGGAACGCTGAATGAGAACATGAACTGTTTATGCAGATGTGCTTTCCTTTATGGAAGTCTCCTGTGCCTCAGATGCGAATCCTCTTCCTTAGAAATAGCTTCTGGAGTTCAAAGATCATAAAGCACAGAACTGGTGTATAATCGGCATCTCTCTCCATTTTCTCCTTTTTCTATGTAGACTAACTAACAGATTGACACTCTGCTGATCAAACAGACAGTGTTAGCCTGAGTTGAAACCAGAGAGCAACACAATTTTTTTAAATAGCAAAATTATTCAAAAGAGAGCTTTGCTTCAAAGTAGTTGACTTGCAATATTCCAACTTACTCTACTGACCAAAACACCTTTCCGAATTTTCATACGTATGAACACTGTTTGGTAACTATTATCCTTGATACTGAATTATGCTAAAATTAAAGGAATGGAGACACAGTATTTTACCTGGAGTTGTCAATGTATTTAAGATGCTAAAATAATTACACATATGCCGGACATGGTGGCTCACTCCTGTAATCCCAGCACTTCGGGAGGCAGAGGTGAGTGGATCCCCTGAAGTCAGGAGTTCGAGATCAGCAAACATGGTGAAAACCCATCTTTATGAAAAACACAAAAATTAGCGGGGTGTGGTGGCACGTGTCTGTAATCCCAGATACTTGGGAGGCTGAGGCAAGAGAATCACTTAAACCCAGGAGGCAGAGGTTGCAGTGAGCCGAGATTGTGCCACTGGACTCCAGCCTGGGTGACAGAGCAAGACTCCATCTAAAAAAATAAATAAATAAAATAAAAATAATTACACATGTAAAAACATAGGTTTAAATAAATGTTACGTTTTAATGAAAAAAGGATCAGGGTTTAGAGTTAGAAGGTCAGGGTGGGAAAAATATTTTTGTCACAGTAAGACCAATTACAGAGAGATGGTACAGATAAGTTGTCTTGAACTATTTATCAACATGGTTGGTATTAGGATATGAGGTTGGAGAAGCATATTGTCACCACATTGTGAAAGGACTTTTTATGTAATATTTTCTAATCTATAAAATGAAAGTATCACTTCTCTATCTGTACTTTATTAGAATATCCTGAGATCTTAAAGAAAAAAAATATGGGTAAATGCTTTACAAAATTAGAGTTATAGCAACAGATCTAATACATGAAAAAAATGTAAAAACAATATGCAATCGATTGTAAAAAGAAAGTGCATAGAAATTCAATGTAGTCTAAGTTAAAGGCTTCATGAATGTGAGGAAGCTTGGATCGGGAGTTGGAAACTTGGAGGGGGGTGGTTGTAGAAGCTGAAAGAAGAGGATGGGTTGGCTAGGATAGTGGTATGGGAGGAGCCTCCCAGGACCATGACACTTGTTCATTTACTTGAATATCAGTCAGCAGCTTGTGCGGTATGGTGCAGATATGTTCTAGCAATTTTCCTCCTAGACACACATAAGCATTGAAATGCTAATTTCCTCTCTAGTTTATACTGTAGAATGTAATTTCCTGTAACCTTATAACCATTTGACTCTCAGTAGGGAAGTGTAAACCCTATGTGCTCACTAATGGATCAACCTTGCTCATAATTGGCCATTGATATCTATATTTTGGTCTATCATCATTTACATATATACCATCTATCTCAGATTCTAAAATAGATACATAAGTTGCTTTGTCCAATGCATATTTGATTCTTACTGTGCTATTTGCCAGCTATTGAACCATAGACAGAATGAACTCCCTATGCCTTTTCTTTTCTGTGAAAAATGGAGTTAATGATAACTCCTTCCTTTTTAATTAGTGTAAGGATTGAGACAATTCTTTTAAATTTCTTAGTATGGTGCCTAGATCATAGCAATCACTCAGAAAATGGTATCTGTTAGTACATATGATGGTAATTCTAATGACATTTGCTCTAGCTCTACTGTAGGTAGTAATATTTTATACAAACTCTCATATATAACTGGTTCATGTGAATGTGATACTAATAAACCAAGTCTCCCTAAAGCAACATCTCATCAAAGATATTCTCAATAGTCTGTCATATTGAAGGTGGATTCTTGCCAGAATGAACAACTGGAAAATCGTGAAAGTCGCTAAAAATATTGTAGTGAATAGGATCTCACAGTGTCTTGTGAGTTTGTTCGACTAGCAAATTTCTATGCTTACTGACCTTTAAATTTGGACTGGTTACTGTCTACTCACTATCTATGATAAAATTAATTCTGATGAAATGATTCTCTGAGTGTGAAAAGTAAACCAGAGGCACTAACGAACTTTGTGTGATTTAACATAACTTTTCTTACCTTATTAATTGTGACTTCAAAGTAAAGATATTTAGGAAGAGAATATAAACAAATACAATTCATAATGTTGGAAAGCGAGAAAATTTTATAAGCAGGACAGGAAAACAGAAATCTAATAGAAAATACTGACAGGTTATTATACCTGAAGATGAAATTTCAAATTATATATATAATTACATATATATATAATTTAATTACATCAACATTATTTTAGACCTACTTTAGGAACATGTTAATAAATTGTCATTTTATTAAGTATTTTGGTTAACATTTTGCTATTAATTTCTAGTGTTGTGTTAGTGTATGTGTATATATATATCTGTGTGTGTGTGTATATATGTGTGTGTGTATGTATGTGCATATATGTATATGTGTATATATATATATAGATAGATATAGGTAGGTAGGTAGGTAGATAGATAGATAGATAGATAGATAGATCGATCTCCCTCACTGTCTTAGATCACTCACTCTTAGGAAAACCAGATGTTATATCATGAGAAGCTGTATGAAGCTGTATGAAGATACCCACATGATACTGAGGAAGTCTGCAAGACGTGTAAGCTTGAAAATAGATCTTCAATCTCCAGTCAAGCTTTTGGATGTGCAACCATAAACAATACTGACAGCAACCTCACAAGAAACCCTTAGCCACAACCACCCAGGCAAGCTGCCACCAGATTCCTGAGCTTCAGAAACCACATGGAAAAAAAAAACATAGTTGTTGCAAGCTGCTAACTTTTGGAGTAAATTGTTATAAAGCAATTGATAAATACAGTGTGTCTTCATTTTTCTCTTTCCATGTATTTATTTCTTTCTTAGACATCCCAGAGTTCTTCTTGCCTATTTTGGTAGAATTTTTCCTTTCCCTATCAAATAATTATTCTTAGATTCATCATTTTTTTTTCTAATGCATTAACAGGTGAATTTTCTGTTTTCTCCTCTACATTATTATTGATATGATTCTATTTATTTCTCTTCTATTTTGCTTAATTATAAAAGCCTTTAGGGTATTTATTTGAGAACTCTTTTCTCGTCACTTGAAGTTTGGAATGTAATATTGCCATTTCCCTTAATTAAAAACTATATAATTACATCTTAAAATTATTTTAGACCTACTTTAGGAACATGTTAATAAATTGTCATTTTATTAAGTATTTTGGTTAACATTTTGCTATTAATTTCTAGTGTTGTGTTAGTGTATGTGTATATATATATCTGTGTGTGTGTGTATATATGTGTGTGTGTATGTATGTGCATATATGTATATGTGTATATATATATATAGATAGATATAGGTAGGTAGGTAGGTAGATAGATAGATA
>NW_016805866.1:5977573-6025916 GCF_001698545.2 Rhinopithecus bieti | reverse complement strand
TTAGATAGAGTCTCCCTCTGTCACCCAGGCTATTGTTTGACAAACAAAAATCAAACACTACAGAAAAATTTGGAGAAAAAAATCATCTTCGCTCCCAACATCCAGAGATAAACTTCAATCTTTCTCACCTTTTATCTTTTCAAATATAACGTACTTATATCTCTAAATAAATAAAATTAACTTGACTGGGTGCAGTGACTCCCTCCTGTAATCCCAGCACTTCGGGAGGCCAAGGCGGGAGGATCATGAGGTAAGGAGATCGAGACAGTCTTGGTCAACATGGTGAAACCCCGTCACTACTAAAACAGGAAAAATTAGCTAGGCATGGTGGCGCATGCCTGTAATCCCAGCTACTCGGGAGGCTGAGGCGAGGGAATCACTTGAACCCAGGAGGCAGAGGTTGTGGTGAGCTGAGATTGTGCCACTGCACTCTAGCCTGGTGACAGAGCAAGACTTTGTCTCATAAAAAATAAAAAATAAAAAAATAAAATTAGCTCGTTTCATATTAGTTTATAACCAGTCTTTTATTTAACAATTCATCGTGATAGTTTTATATGTCAATAACTATGGGTCTTCATAATTTTTGATAGTTGAATAGCATCCCATTATATGATCATAGCTCAAACTATTTACCTAAACTCCTATTGATGGATATTTGAGTTTATTCTCTAAAAATTGGACCTGACACCCTTTCAAGGAAGTGAGCACGTCTTTAATGAAAGATATTCAAGGAAGTGAGCATGACTTTAATGAAAGATATTCAAGAGAGAACAAATGCAAGTAATAGTAAGACAGCAGTGTGACTTGTTCAACTCTGAGATTATTTTTGACCACAAGATTCTATATTCTAAGTGTACCGGGTTAAAATAGTGTCCCACCCACTCACCACCACCACCACCACCACAAAAAAAAAAAAAAAAAAGAAAAAAAAGAAAAAAAATAATGCCGTAGAATCTGAGAATGTGACTACATTTGGAAATAGGAGTTTTGCAAAAGTAAATAGTTAAGATTTGATCATTCTGGCATAGGGGGAATTCTTAATGCACCGTGACTGATGTCCTTATAAGAAGAGGATAATACACACCCACACACAGACACATGAGGGCAGAACACCATGTAAGCACAGAGGCAAACGGTAGAGCAACTCATCTACAAACCTTGCAAAATTGGATTACCAGGGACACCAGAAATCAGGAGAAAGGCTTGGAACTGATTCTACCCCAGAGTCTTTGGAGAGAGTATGGCCTCACCAAAACCTGGATTCAGGTGTCTATCCTCCAGAACTGAGCCAACAGATTCCTGTTGCTTTAAGTCCTCTGTTTTGTGGTAAGCTATTACAGTAGCCTTAAGAAACCAGAGCACTAAGTAAATTTTGTGTAGATTGACTATGAAATGTGTGTGTACAGATATCTCCCAGAATGACACGCTTGGGAAATTCATGTCTGGGTGAGGTCAACTGTGGCAACTGAATTCTAAGCAGAAAGGAATAAAATAAGGTTTTAGCTATACAATTTTTTTTTTTTTTTCTTTTTAAAGACTGAGTCTCGCTCCGTCGCCCAAGCTGGAGTGCAGTGGCGCTATCCCGGCTCACCACAATCTCTGCCTCCCGGGTTCAAGTGATTCTCCTACGTCAGCCTCCCACGTAGCTGGGACTACAGGCACCTGCCACCATGCCCGGCTAATTTTTTGTATTCTTAATAGAGATGGGGTTTCACCGTGTTAGCCAGGATGTTCTCAATCTCTGACCTCGGGATCCGCCCGCCTTGGCCTCCCAAAGTGTTGGGATTACAGGCGTGAGCCACGGCGCCCGGCTTTAGCTATACAATTCTATATGTTTGTGGACATTGAGAATCTGGAGAAGAGTGGATAATGAAAAAGAGGAGTGCAAAATGGGGATAGGAGCTACAGCATAGTCAATTCATGGGCATCCTTGACTTGAAGCATCTTGGGAGGTGTTTCATAAACCTTTCCTTCAGGTGGAACACTGAACCAGGTAAACACAATGTAGGATTACTCTTATTTAAGCTCTTTAAAATTACATTTTCTCTTCTTTAAATTAATTAGGTTGGACCTCAGTTAGGGTATCATTCTAGTTCCTAGTTTCTTGGAACTGCTTGCTATAGAGGGGTGGAACTCTACAAGCCAATAAGCCATGCCATTAGATGAAGTAGGGTCAGGTAAAACACTTTAAGCTAATCACATAAACTCTTAAAAAGATATACTTTATTGAGATATGATTGTCATGTAAAAAGTTGTACATATTTAATGTATACAGCTCAAATTTGGGGATAAGTATACACCTGCGAAACCATCACCATCACTAAGGCCATAGACCTAGCCATCACATCCCAAAGTTTTCCCTTACTCCCTTTATTACAATTATTATTATTATCATATAATAATCATATTATTATTATTGGTAAGAACGCTTAACATAAGATCTACTTTCTTGGCAAATTTTAAGTATACAATACAGTACTGCCTTCTGTAACTGAAACTTTGTACTCCTTGACCACCATCTCTCCATTTCCTCATGTCCCTGGAGCCTGGTTACCACTATTCTACTCTCTGCTTCTAAGAGTTAGAATATTTTAGATTTCATATATAAGTGAGATCACGCAGTATTTGTCTTTCTGTATCTGATTTATTTCATTTAGAGTAATATCCTTCAAGTCCATCCATGTGGTTGCAAATGGAAAGACTTCCTTCTCTTAGGGACTGAATAATATTTCATTGTGTGTATATACTACATTTCTTTACCCATTCATCCACTGATAAACATTTAGATTTTTTTTATATCTTGACTATTTGTGACATGCTGCAATGAACATGGGGGTACTGGTATCTCTTTGAGATTCTGACTTCAATTCCTCTGGATAAATACCCAGAAGTGGGGTCACTGGATTGTGTAGTAGTTCTACTTTTACTTTTTTTCTTTTTAAAAAAACTTAAAAAAAGTTTTCCACATTGCATTTATAACTTTTTGAGAAGGCTTTGTACTGTTTTTTGTAAAGATTATGCCAATTAAAATTATCACTAACAGCATGCCAGGGTTTCCTTTTCTCCACATTCTCACCAACACTTGTTATCTTTTGTTTTTTCAATCTTAGCCATTCCAACAGATGTGAGGTGATATGTCATAGTGACTTTGATTTGCATTTAACTGATTATTAATGTTGTTGAGAACCTGTTTATAAACCTATTGTCCATAGGTTTATATGAAGAAACATCTATTCTAGTTCTTTGTTTATTTTTTATTTAGATTTTTTTCTTTGCTATTGAGATATAGGATTTCTTCATATATTTTTGGATATGTTAAAATTTTATTAGATATATAAATTGGAAATATTTTCTCTCAGTATGTCGGTTGCCTTTTGATTTTGTTGATTGTTTCATTTCATGTTTAGAAGATTTTTATTTTAATATAATCTCTTATTTATTTTTGCTTTTACTGCCTGTGCTTTTGACCTCATGTCCAAAAAATTTGTTGTCAAAATCAAAGTCAAGGAGCTTTTTCTCTATGTTTTCTCCTAGGAGTTTTGTGGCTTCAGGTTTTACATTTAAGTCTTTAATCCATTTTAGGGTAATTTCTGTATTTGATGTAAGATAAGAGTCCATTTTCATTTTTTTACATGTAGATATCCAGTTCTCCCAGCATCATTTATTGAGGACTATATGTATCCATTTAGCATTTTTTGGTGCTTTTGTTGAAGATTAATTGACTGTTTATGTGTAGGTTTATTTCTGGACAGGCATTTCTATTCCATTGGTCTATGTATCTGTTTTCATGTCAATACCGTACAATTTTGATTATTACAACTTTGTAATGTAATTTGAAATATAGAAGTGTGATGTCTCTAGCTAGCTTTGTTCTTTTTTCTCAAGACTGCTTTGGCTAGTTTGGGGCTTTTGTGGTCTCACACAAATTTTTTGTTTTTGTTTTCTATTTCTGTGGAAAATGCCATTGGACTTTTGATAGAGATTGTACTGGCTGTGTAGAGTACATTGGTTAGTATGTCTATTTTAACAATATTAATCCTTTTAATTCATTATTATAGGATATCTTTTCATATATTTATATCTTCAACTCTTTAGCCAATGTTTTACAGTTTTCAGTGTACAAATCTTAAATCTCATTGGTTAAATTTATTCCTAAGTATTTTATTCTTCGTGATGCATTATAAATGTAATTGCTTTCTTAATTTTTTTAGATAACTTTGTTGTTAGTGCATAGAAAGGCAACTGATTTTTCTATGTTGATTTTATATCTTACAACTTCCCTGAATTCATTTCTTAGTTCTAACAAGTTTTGTTTCTGTGGAGTTTTTAGAGTTTTCTGTGTATAAGACGATGCCACCTGCATACAGATATAATTTTACTTATTTTTTATTTTAATGTTGATGTTTTAATTTTTTTTTCCTGACAATTGCCCTGACTAGGTATTTCAGTACTATGTTGAATAGAAGTGGCAAGAGTTGACATTCTTATCTTTTTTTTTTTTTTTTTTTTTGAGATGGAGTCTCACTCTGTCACCCAGGCTGGAGTGCAATGACACAACCTTGGCTCACTGCAACCTCTGCCTCCTGGGTTCAAGTGATTCTCCTGCTTCAGCCTCTCAAATAGCTGGAATTACAGGCACCTGCCACCTTGCCTGGCTAATTTTTGTATTTTTAGTAGAGACTGGGTTTCACTATGTTGACCAGGCTGGTCTCAAACTCCTGACCTCAGGTGATCTGCCTGCCTTGGCCTCTGAAAGTGCTGGGTTTTCAGGCATGACTCACTGTGTCTGGCCTTATTCCTCAACTTACAGGAAGAGCTTTCAACATTTTAGCATTGAGTAAGATGTTAGCTGTAGGCTTTGGACATATGGTTTTTACTATATTGAGGTATATTTTCTCTATAAATACTTTGCTGAAAATACTTTTGTGAAATGCTTTCTTCCCACCTGTTGGGATCATTATATAATTTTTATCCTTCAATCTGTTAATGTGGTACATCATAATGATGAATTTATATATGCTGAACCATCCTTGAATTCCAAGGATAATTCTCATTGATTACGTTGTGGGATCCTTTTATTGTGCTATTGAGTTCAGTTTGCTAGAACAGTTGGCCATCCGTATCTATGGGTTTGTCATCCATGGATTCAATCAACCACAGATGAAAAAAGTTGGAAAAAAATTGCATTTATACTAAACATGTTCAGACTTTCATTTCTCGTCATTATTACTTAAACAATGTAGTATAACAACTACTTACATGGCATTTACATTGTATTAGATATTATAAACAAGCTTCAGCTGACAAAGTATTCGGGAAGGTATACATATGTTTATGTTTATATGCAAATGCAGTTTTATGTCAGAGACTTGAGCATCTATGGATTATGATATTTGTGGGAGGTCCTGGAAACAATACCCCAAGGATATTGATGAATGGCTGTATTTTGTTGAGGAGTTTTGCATCTATATTCATCAGGGATATTGGCCTGCAATGTTCTTTTCTTATGGTATCCTGGCCTGGCTTGGTATTAGGATAATGCTGGCTTCATGAAATGAGTTTGGAAGTATTCCCTCATCTCCAATTTCTTGGAATAGGTTAAGAAGAATTGACATTTATTCTTTCTAAAATGGTAGAATTCACCAGTGAAGCCATCTGGCCTTGAGTTTTTCTTTGTTGGGAAATTTTTGGTGATTGATTAAATCTGCTTATTCATTATTAACTTGTTTATATATTTTATTCTTTCATGGTTCAGTCTTGGTAGGTTGTATGTTTCTAGGACTGCATCCATTTCTTCTAGGTTATCCGCTTTTGTGGCATACAATTGTTATAGTAGTTTCTGATGGTCCTTTTTTCTTTTATTTATTTATTTTTAACTGTGGTGTCACTTGTAATGTCCCCCTCTTTCATTTATATTTTATTCATTTGAGTCTTTACTCATTTTTTTTTCTTAATTAGTCTAACTAAGGCATTGTCAATTTTATCTTTACAAAAAACAATTCTCAGATTTTGGATCTTGTCTGTTTTTTTTACATTTTATTTCATTTATTTCTGTTTTAATTTTTATTCTTTTTTTCTTCTGGTAACTTTGGGCTTACTTTGCCCTATTTCTAGTTCCTTGTGATGTAATGTTAGGTTGTTTATTTGAGATCTTTCTTCTTTTTTGATGTAGGCATTTACTGCTTCAAACTATCCTCTTAAAACTGCTTTTGCTATATTTTATCAGTTTTGGTATGATGTGTTTCCATTTTCATTTGTTTCAAAATTAAAGAAAATTGTTTTAAAATTTTCATTGACCCATTGGTTGTTTAGAACTATTTTATTTAATTTTCATATATTTGTAAATTTTCTAAAATTCTTTCTGTTGTTTATTTCTACATTGATATTACTGTTGGAGGAAAAATGCTTGATATAATTTTAATCTTAAATTTGTAAAGGCTTGTTTTGTGCCCTAACACAGGATCTATCCTATAGGATGTTTTGCATGCACTCGAAAACAATGTGTATTCTGTTGAGATTGTATGGAATGTTCCGTATTTGTCCGTTAGATCCATTTGGTCTAAAATGTCCAAGTCCAATGTTTTCTTAATTTTCTGTATGAAACGATCTATTCATTTTTAAAAGTGAAGGACCGAATTCCTCTATTATTATTTTATTGCAATCTATCTCTCCTTGCAGATTCTTTAGCATTTATTTTATATATGTAGATGCTCCAATACTAGCCACACATATATTTACAATTGTTATATCCTTTGATGAATTGGCCCCTTTATCATTACATAACGTTTTTTTGTAATGATTTTTTACATTTTTTGACTTAAAGTCTGTTTTGTCTAATACAAGTCTAGCCACTTCTGCTCCCTTTTGATCTCCATTTGCATAAAATATATTTTTTCATCCCTTCATGTTTAGTGTATATGTATACACCTTTAGTGTAAAACTGAGGTTAGTCTCTTTTAGGGAGCTTATAATTGGGTCTTTTTTATCTATTTAATTACTTTACTTCTCTTTGTATTGGATAATTTAATCCATTTATGTTCGAGGTAACTATTGATATATAATAACTTATTGCCATTTTGTTAGTTTTTTGCTAGTAGTTATGTAGAAACTTTGTTTCCTTCCTTCTCTCGCTGTCTTCTTTTGTGCTTTGATGCTTTTCTGCAGTTGTATGCTTTGAATCCTTTCTATTTTCATTTTGGTGATTCTAGTAAAGATTTTTGCTTTGTGGTTATCATGAGGCTTACATAGACCATCTTGTAACAGCATATTTCAAGCTGATAACAATTTAACTTTGATTTCATGCAATAATTCTACACTTTTATTTCCCCCAACACACACTTTATGTTTTTGACAGCAGAATTACATCATTTTAAAAATATGATCCCTTAACAATTTATTTTAGCTATAGTTGTTATTAGTAGTTTTATCTTTTAACCCTTACACACCATCATTACAGTCCTAGCATGTTCTAAATATGGCTGTGTTTTACTTATACCACTGAGTTTTGTGCATTTGTATGTTTCATATGAATCAGGGACACATTTGAAGAAGTCGTCACCTCTTCCCAGTCTTCCCAAACTGGTATTCCAGAGAAAGCCCTTTACCAATCAGTCCATCTGAAGATTCTGTATGGGCCAGCAGGTGGCAACCATGACCAAGTCTGTGGCCAGGTTTCCCAGGTAGGCTAGCCAGGTGCCTGGGTTCATAGTGGCTTTCTTTTCACTGGGGTCCCATGGGGCAAGACTGGACTTGGCTCACAGATTTTGGCCTAACCTGGGTCTACAAGGACAGTCTAGTACTCTTGACTACTGGTAGCAGCATGAAACCCCAATATGTGGGGCCTGGCATTGTAACTGAGTCCACTGGATGGGTCTGAAGCCTGCATATGCATTGAATTCAGATGCTGACTTTATTATCCTTTCCCCATGGGAGAGCATTGAGGCAGAAGGAAGTTTTCTTGACACTGTGCTGCAGGCTTGGGGGAGGCGTGACTTGGGTAAATTGTCACTGTCCTTTCTATTCTCTTCAATGCATATTTTTTCATTATTTGCTTTACCCATGTGCTGTAATCTCCTATGATGATTCTGGAATTGTACTGAAGGTATTTTTGTGTGTGGATGGTTGTCAAATCAGTGTGCCTGTGAGAAGACCTGAACTGGAAGCTCCTATTTTGCTATCTGCTGACATCACTCTTGGATGAACCTTTCTAAGAAGCTGTGACTGACAGAGACAGGGAATTGGGAGCTGAGACGTATTAGTGTCCTTATAGAGGAAGCCCATTGACTTATCTGCTCTAGTTCAGGTTGTGGCCTCGATACGTCCCTAGGTTCACTAATTCTCAGATTCTGTGACCCACTTTCTTATTCTTCCAATAAACATTCATTTTTGCTGAAGCTACCTTGAATTGGCCTCTTATCTATTATTACATCATAACTACCATGTCTCCAGAGTGAATCAGCATTTAATTACCTCGGATCATGCAAGTTAGCCAAAGGTGAGATCATCTAAGTTGGATTTGACTACGGGGAGTTCATGTTTTTTCATGCTTCTTGGTCTCCTCCTGGGCTGAGCAAGCTGGCCGGGGCATATTCTTCTCATGAAAAATGCAGAGGAACAAGAGAACAAATGGAATAAGCAAGGCTTCTTGAAGTTTAGGCTGTGAGCCAGCATGCTGGCACTTCCTAGTTTTAATAAGCCAGTGGAAGTCTCTATGAGCAATGCAGATGTAGGAAAGTACAACCTGTACATAGTAAGAGGGTGCTACTTTATTGTATGACAGAGAACATAGATACTGTGAAGAATGAAGAATTGTGGTCAATAACACAAAACAGTTAACTTCCTATTACTCCAACTAAAGGGTTTTTTTTTTAATTAACACAGACACAGGTCACCTTCCGTTGTAACTTTGGCCTATTTTATAGTTCCAGCTATCCAATATCTAAATAAATATTGAAAATTTTGAGAAAAACTATGGAATTTTCACACCAATATATCTGGGTTGAGTGATGGTTTGCCTTTCTCTTTTCTCCACTGAAATGAGGAGCTGAATCTTGTTTTCTACAAAATGTTTATTTTAATAAAAGAAAAAAGATTACATTGCCAGTTAATCTTAGTTCTTCCCATAATTTCTTTTCAAACATTTGGAATTGGTTTGGCTAAAAGGAAAAATGGAGTTTTAAAATGTTAGCTGGCAGTGTTCTAACATGTTGTAAAACAAACAAAACCAAAGTCCATGGCCACCCATGCTGGGAGTTAACTGCTTTAGCCTACGTGATTAGTCAAAAGCCTTTCCCAGGCATTCTGTATATTTCATTGGAAAATCTGAGCAGGGGACAGTAAAGAAGCTGCATGTTGATATTTGGGCTTTGGGCACTATCTGTATGGTGACTTCTTGTATCTATACAAGCTTTAACTTTAGGATACTTATTATTATTTATTATTATCATTATTATTTTGAGATGGAGCCTTGCTCTGTTGAGCAGGCGAGAGTACGGTGGTATGATCTTAGCTCACTGCAAACCTTCACCTCCCGGGTTCAAACCTCCCAAGTCTGGAACAACAGGCATGTGCCACCTTGCCTGGCTGAGTTTTTTGTATTTTTTAGCAGAGACGGAGTTTCACCATGTTGTCCAGGCTGCTCTTGAACTCCTGACCTCAGGTGATCTGCCCTCCTTGACCTCCCAAAGTGCTGGAATTACAGGCATGAGCCACTGTGCCCAGCCAAGATATGTATTATTTTTTAAAACATTAACATTAAATGTTAGAGGAAAAGACTAAGTGCTTATGTCTGAGAATCAGATAACATTTGGATCAAATTTTGGTTCTGTAATTTTCTGGCTATGTAGCTTTAGAAAACTTGACCTCCCTGAACTGAAGTTTCCTGGGAAATATAATTTATCATATCTACTTTATAGAGTTGTTGTGAAAATCAAGAAAATACTGTGAGCCAAACTCCTGGCACATAGGAAGCACTCAAGAAATGAACTTATTAGTAGGAAGTTTTATGTAGTCTATTAGTCAACTTTTGCTGACAACTGTAAAGGTTTATTTCTTACTCACATTTCATGTTGTTCAAGGGCTAACATGGGCTGTGTTCCATATCTTTTTCATGCTGGCATCTAGGGGCAAAGGAGAGGCACATATATTTTTGCACATTGGCATTACTGTAGCCAGGGAAAAGTGAGAGATGGTGAAACCACATCATGACCTTTAAAACTTGTGCTTGGAAATGACAAGAGTGACTCTCATCACTTCCATTCACATTACATTGTCCAAAGCTAGTCATGTGCCTGAACATACTTCCAGTTAAATAGGAAGTACAAGAATCTGCCATAGGGACAGACTCAGTAGGGAGAAACTGGATGTGAATATTTTATAAATATGCAACATGCGTTTGTGGGTTTGTCTGTTTGTGAGATATCCAACATTTGTGTGTGAGTGGGAAAATGCCCAAGAAATGGAGATTGGAAATCTGCCTTCCGACTGTGCCACTGAACTAACATTGTGTTCTTTGGAAATTAGTGTCTTCATCTCAAGCATCAAGTTGTTTATTACTCTAAAATGCAAATGTTAAAGTGAATTTATTTATTTTTGTGGATGGAGGATAGAATTAATTTTAACATATGAATATAGGGCATAAATTTCATTTAAAACTACATATTATGGCAAGGCACTATCACTGAATGAATTTGTGCATAAGGAGCAAACACAAAGAGTGTTTACACTCTTTATGTGCAGTGTTATAGCCTGCTATACACCCAGGGCATATGGTATAGCCTATTGCTCCAAGGCTACAAAACTGTAAAAACCTGTACCATGTTATTGTACTGAATACTGTAGGCAATTGTAACACAATGGTAATTATTTGTGTATCTAAGCATAGAAAAGATGGAGTAAAAATATGGTATATGGTACACCTGTATAGGAGGGCCTGTCCCTGAATGGAGTTTGCAAGACAAGAAGTTGCTCTGGGTGAGTCAGTCAGTAGAGTAGAGAGTACACTGGGTACTAAGTGTCTTTGCTCCCTTGATGCATCAAATAATAAAACTGGCCCAAATCCCTACCCTCCTAGAACTAACGTTCTAGTTGGAAACATAGACAATAAACTGTAATAAGTAAATAGAGAGAATAACAAGCTTAGTGGTTTGGAGAAAAGAATTAGGGGCTCAGGAGTATAAGAATGGAGAGGCAAAGACCAAGGGTTTTCTATTTAACTAGAATGATCAGTCAGAGTGGGCTGCATTGTAAAAACAACTTTTGAGCACAGATTTTAAGGAGATGAGGAGAGAGTACATTCCACATAACAAGAATAGCCAGAGAAAACACTGTGTGCCTACTGTATTTGAAGAAAACCAGGAGGGCCAACATGGATTAAAGTAAATGCCCAACAGGACAAATATAGCCATGAACTACATAATACTATTTGATCAGTGACAAGCCAGTCTACCATGGTGGTCTCATAAGATATAATGAAGCTGAAAAATTCTTATCTCTTGGTGACCTAGTAGCTCTTGTAACATCACAGTGCAATTATGATTTTGTAAAACAAATTTAGTGTATATACACATACACTAAATTTACATATACAGTATTTACAAAGTCTACGGTAGTGTACAATAATTTCCTAGGCATGCAAATTTATTCACTACTCTACTGACTGACTCACCCAGAGCAACTTCTTGTCTTGCAAACTCCATTCATGGACAGGTCCTGTACAGGTGTACCATATACCATATTTTTACTGCATCTTTTCTATGCTTAGATACACAAATACTTACCATTGTGATATAATTGCCTACAGTATTCAGTACAATAATATGGCACAGGTTTTTACAGGTTTGTATCCTTGGAGCAATAGGCTATATACCATATGGCCTGGGTGTATAGCAGGCTATAACATCTAGGATTGTGTAAGCACACTGGCTCTTCAGTATTTGTGGGGGATTGATTCCAGGACTTCCCATGTACACCAAAATCCACAGAAGTTCAAGTTCCTGATAAAAATGGTGTAATATTTGCTGTAATTGCATGTAACCTATGCACATTGTCCTGCACACTTTAAATCATCTCTAGATTACTTATAATGCCTAATATAATATCAATGCTATGCAAATAGTTATACTGTATTGTTTAGAGAATAATTACAAGAAAAAAACTAGTACATGTTCAGCACAGAGACAACGCTCTTTAAAAAAAAATTATGATCCATGATTTTTTGAATCCATGAGTGTGGAATCAATGGATACAGAGGGTTGACTGTACACACTGTGATATTCACACAAAGACAAAGTCACCTAAAGACACATTTCTCAGGATTATCCCCCCTTTGTTAAGCAATGCATGACTGTAGGAGGAGAGTTCTGATAGATAAGGGGAGGAGGTGGTGTAGGCAAAAGGCCCGAAGGGCCATTAAAGGCATGTAGCTTTTACTCTCAGTGAAGTAGTACCTAACTCTATGGAAGATGTTTGAAAAGACCAGTGATGTGATTTCACTTGCTCTTTAGATGGTCAGCTTAACTACTGTAATGGGAATATACTCTAGGCAGGACAAGTGGGAGTAGAAATGCCATTTATGACACTCTTGTGTGTTCCATACAGTGGATAGTGGGAGCTTGGACCAGGGTGCTAGCAGGGAAGGTGGTAAGAAATGGATGGAATCTGGAGGTATTTTCATGGTAAAACCAATAGTATTTGCTTCAAGACTACTTTAGTAGGGTTGCTAGAAGACCAAAATTGGGGAGAAAGATGAAGAATGAAATTAAGGTCATCTAACATTTGAACTATTTATTGCATATGCAACCAGAAATTCTGAGCAGGCAGTTGGATTTCAGAAGAGAGTTCTGCCCTAAAGATACACATTTGGGAGTCATTCAAACATAGCTTAAAATGATGAGACCAGTTATGTTACCAAGGGAGTGACTGATAGAAAAGAAGAACAGAGTTTGAGTCCTAGGGCCTGTACAGATGGTTCCCAACTTAAGGTAGTTCAACTCATAATTTCTTGACTATATGAAGGTGTGGAAGCAATATACATTCAATAAAAAACGTACATTGAGTACCTATACAACCATTGTTTATTTTTTTATGTTCAGTACACTATTCAATAAATTACATGAAATATTCAACATTTTAATGTAAAATAGGCTTTGTATTAGATGATTTCGCTCAACCCCAGGACAATATAAGTGCTCTGAGTGCATTTAAGATCGGCTAGGTTAAGCTATGTTGTTTTGTAGGTTAGGTGGATTAAATGCATTCTTTTTCTTAAGATACTTTCAACTTATAAGGGTTATAGTGAGAGGTAATCCCATTGTTAGTCAATATACATCTGCATTGATTTTTCAGGCTGCCATAACAATGTGCCACAAACTGGGTGACTTAAAACAACAGAAGGTTGTTGTCACAGTTGTGGAAGCTGGAAGTCTAAAATCAAGGTGTTGGCAGGACCACACTCCCTCTAAAACCTGTAGTGGTCCACATGGCATTCCTCCCTCTTGTGTCCCTCTGTGTCTTTTCTTTGCTTTAAGAGCATATTGGATTAAGGGAACTCCCTACCCCAGTATGACCTTATCTTAATTAATTACCTCTTCAGTGACCCTGTTTTCAAACGAGGTCACTTCACCGTATCTTTTTAGAGGACATAATTTAACCTATAACCGGGACTTTACATTTTAAGAGAAATAAGATGTGCACTATTTTAAGATTATAAAGATACAGACATCTTTACATAGTTCTTTATCAACATTTATTTTCTTTATTATTTTGACCAATACTCGAGTTTCATTGTGCTATACATGGTATCATATGCAGAGTCGGCACTCAGTACATATTTGTCATTTGACCATTTAATATTTGTTTCATCTTCCAAAGGACTCCATAAATAGACCTTTGAATAGGAAGGGAAAACAAAGTCCAAGTTTGTAACACTTGGAATAAAAAAAAGAGAGAGAGAAAAGCCACATTGGAAAAACTGTTAGCCTGTGATTGGAAAACCACTGAACTCTCAAATAAGCCTTTAAACTGAAGAGATAAAGAAATGTCATCTTAACAATGGATGAGCGGCTTAAGGATATTACACATGGCTTCCATGCTCCTCCAGGAAGATAAAAGAAGCAATTGCTCAAGTTGCCTCAGATAACTTTTCTGCATCTAATGAGCATCCCTCCTCCTCTTGAGTCAGTCTAGACAGCTGATGTGGAGTAATAAGGTCAGAGCCATGGTTTAGGGGGCACATCTTGTAGTAGATGCTACTTGCAGACGTGGCATGATCTGCCCCTTGACTGGGAGTCCAACACATGGCTGTTCTCGCATTTACATATTGCCAGTTCCTATTATCACTTCACTCTGTCAGGATGAATAAAAAAGGACATTATGGTTTTTGTGGGGTTTTTTTTTTGGTTTGTTTTTTCTGTTGCCTATGCTTGAATCAGGATTTTTCTTTTTAATAGAGAAAGAGAAAATTCTTAGAACATGAATATTTCTAAGTAGAGGTCAGTTTTAACAGGCTTTATCTGTGATCTGTACTTTTTTTTCCCTCCTCCTCTGCCTAGCTGGCCACACGACTCTTTGTAAGAAAGGAGAATAGCTGTGGTTTGGGTTCTGGTATCATGGCTCTAGTCTACATGTTCAGCGACGTAGGCATGAACTGGCCTCTTTCTGTCTGAACTGGGATTTGTTGCCTTCTTTTTATTCCTCTTTCTGTGTGTGGTGTGTGGGGGTGTGTGTGTGTGTATGTTTGTGTGTGTGCCTGTGTGTGTGCACTGCTTAATGAGGTTTTGTCACCAAGGGAGGCATGTGATGCTTCCGTTCTGCAGCACTGGCAGTTCTAATATCTGGAGCTTCTCATTTAGAAGTCTTAATAAGTTACTTCAATTACCTTGTCATGCTTAAGTCTGCAGCAAAGGGGGGAATTTTTTTTTTTCTTCTAAGGTGAGATTACATTTAAACGATAATAGTAAGTGCCAAAGTAATGTGAATGCACACACCAAAAGGGGTGATGCCCTTCTTGGCTCGCTGGGTTTCCAGTGGGTGCTTGTCATAACTTATCAGCTGTAATCCCCTCTGTGGATTAGAGCAGAAGGACTCCCAAGTCGATAAGAGAACTCAGGAGGCCTTCCTGAAGTAGGCCCTGGGTAATGAGCTGACTCGCATGTGTAGTTTGGGGGCTTCATTCTGTTAGGTACTACTGAGGTCCAGTTCAGTCCCATCAGGTTTTTTGGAAATGGCATTAACTTCTGTCTATTTTTACCTTTCTTCTCTCTATGACCTCCCTTGTTTTCATTGTTTAAAGACTATTACCTCTTCAGGGCAGCTCCAAAGATGTTGAGATTCCTTCCCCTAAAAACAGGATGTCTGTTTTATATAAAATCCCTTTCCACGTAGCCTCACCCACATTTGCTTGTTTTCTTTAGCAAAGGCCAGATCTTAAAATAATTAGTCTTGGATAAGAAAAAAGGAATGGCTAGGAATGTCAGGGAGACTTTGTAGGAAAAAAAATCTCACCACTTGGTGTTAGTATTTCTCATGTTTTAAATTATAAAATGAGCTAAGGGTCAAGGGTAGTATACACACGATTCACTCCAATCTTACCTGCCTGCTATCTGCACATGCAGATATATTTTTGAAATTCTTAGGTTATTTCATGTATGTACACATAGTGAGATATATATCTGGATGTTTAAAATATTGAAGTGGAACATCAGTTGTGAACACATTTTCTCCATTTCTGAGTATTGAAAAGGAACAGTGGAGATGTGTCTTGTGTATGCTAGCTTTTAAAGACGGTCAAAGTGTATTTATTATTTTATATGGCCAATGTGTTTGCATTTTATTTTTAAAAACACTTTCCATTTACATCTTTATGAGCTTTAAAATTTTATTTTTTAATTGATCACTCTTAATGAGTTCTAAAATTTCTCTCTTACATGAGGGTTCATTTGATAGATGATACTAGAAACACCTCTTTGAATTGGACATCGAGGCAGCCTACAAATGGCAACATCGGGCTTCTCAGAAAAGGATGGGGCTGGGTGTGGTGGCTCATGCCTGTTTTTCCAACATTTTGGGATGTTGAGGCAAGAGAGTTGCTTGATCCCAAGAATTCAAGGCTGCAGTGAGCTATGATCACACCATTGTATCCTGGCCTGGGCAGCAGAGCCAGACGCTGTCTCTAAAAAGGAAAAAAAAGGATGAGCATCTGGCAATAGGTAAGGGTCATGAAATGTGGGTACTTCATCTTCTTTGCTTTTGAATTTAAAAGTACCTTACTTTTAGAAAGGTTGTATGTCTATGTGATTCCAGTAATGTCAGAGGAGTCAAATTTCTATTGGTCTAATTTGCAAGAGAAAATACAAAAAGTAGTATTTTAGATCATCTTTAAAATCCAATTTGAAACTGATTGTCTATCATACAAAGTGATACAATGACTGCAAACTTCTTTGCAGTACGATTAGTTGAAACCTCATGATGAAAGCCATCAAAGTTCAAGATAGATCTTTGGGAGTAATTGAAGACTGTGGTATTTGGGTTCAGCAAACAAGAAGAATCAGTCCATACTAGGAGTGTTTGCTTCCATCTTACTGATAAATAAACTCAGTCATAGAGCGAATAGATTCACTACTGGTTTTATGGAAATTGGATTAATGATGAGCAAGCATTAAAATTGTTTATATTTCAAACTTGCTTCAAATCATCTGGGATGTTTCCAGACCACATTTGAAACAAATGAGCAGAGTTACCCTATAAAGTAATGCAACCTCTGGAGGTTTTTCTTTTCAAAAGCAACTGATACTTCTCATTCAGACCACCATTTTTTTTTCCTGTGGCATTTGAGCTCTGTGGTTTTGCCTTCAGAAGCACATGAAAACCAGAAACTTTAGAGATAGTTCCAAATCCTCAAAGTTTCTGATCTGGTTGGCCAGGGAACAAGCTCAGAGCAAGAAATTTGTGTGTGGAAGATTTGTTGGATACTGCTCTTAGGAAAAGCACCTGTGAAAGGAAGAGAGGAGAGCAGGATTGGACAGCAGACCTGAGGTGATCCTTCAAAATTGTCTAGAATTGAGGTAAGGAGTCTGGATGTTTGTATTCTGACAAAGGGGATCCCCAGTCATTAGAAGCTGGTTAGTCCCCAAGGAAGAGTTCCCTTAGACTGAGACAAGTCCCAGGGAAAAAGAAAGGAAATAAGATAAGACATCAGTATCATTATTATGTTTATCTCTTTTGACTTTGGAGATCTCTTCAAATAAAATTTTCCACTTCATTACCTTCCCCTTACTCTGGCTTGGTTTCTCCTATTTCTCTTTTTCCTTAAACCTATTTTACTTTCCCTGTATTGATGTCAATTTGGATGGATGTATTTTGGAAAGAAGATGGCTAATTCAATTCCAGTTTGGCCATTAGGATTCCTTGGTCTATATTCTTTAGGCTAGGCCTTATCTTACCTAGGAATACTAGTTCTATCAAGCCAAAATTCTTGCTCTTACGAGAAGATACTATTTCTAAAATGTGAAAATAAAATTTAATTTCTCCTAAAGTTTTCCTTTTTGCCTGAATTCTCCTCACTTCAATTTCTAAGGTTAGACTTTTCTAAATTAAATATCTGACATCTCAGGAAACCTCACTCTTTTTGGAAAAGAGGGCTGAAATGTATGATGTGACATGCCTTACATCACCCATTATGACTGAGTCACTTATTCCTTAAGCTGTTAATGGCTCACCTGAGAATTCAGACAAAAAGGAAAACTTTAGGAGAAATTAAACAAAAATTCTCTCCTTGACCAAACTCTAGTCAGTCTTTACTCATCTCTCTTCTCAACTAAACCCTGACTTGGACTTCTATGTTCATCTCTGCATTATTCTGTTTTTGCAAGAATCCTGCAGAGTCAGTTTAGTGAAAATCCCTCCCCCCACCTTTGGTCTGCCCACTCTTGATATCTGATCGCTCAGGCCTGCCTTCAGCAAAAGTTTTACTAAGTCAGTTTAACAAAGAATTACTCTACCTCTTAGTAATTTTCCATCTACTAACTCCTCACCTTGCTCCTTGGCTACAAACTCTCTTTTCCTTACTGTACTTGGTGTTGAGCTCAACCTCTCTCCCTTACCATAAGACCCCATTGCAACTGCCCTCTTTGAATAAAATCTTCTTTACTGTTTTTGACAAGTGCCATTAAAAATTTTTCATTTAACAGTAAATTAAACTTTATATTTGATCTGATAAATGTTCTATTGCAGAAATCTGAGTAAAATTTGATATCACCATTAACATAATAAATATACTATTTATACATTTTACAAATATTATTTAATATTATCTGTTCTCTCATTCAAAAACATCTCAAAAAATAACTTCCAATGCCTTTGCATTCAGGTAATATCTAGGAAGAATGACACGATGATGAGGTCAGAAAAAGAAAGTCTACTTCATAAATATAGTGCAGCCACCATATCTTGGAAATTAAAGCTAAACTATAAATCCAAAGGCACAAGTGATAAAAACCTAAGGGCAGCTGAAAATTCAACCTTGCCAACTCCTTATGAGATTAATTATGCCACCACATACAATAGCCAAAGCCCTTAGTTGGCAAATAATTAATGAGAAAATCTTTCAGTTCAATAACAATCATGACAATAGACTTAAAAGAAGAGAAAACCATGTTTATCTGACTTAACTGTAAACTCAATACTATAAAATGGAATTTAGATAAAAACATATGACTGAATGTATAATCATAACTTTAGGTGCTGTATATGTAGGTTTAAGATTGGAAGGAGTTGTTTTGGTTTTGATTAGATCTTAATTATTTTGAAGTTATTTTCTTTAAGTCATTTCAAGTAATTTTATTTTTAAATTCTGTGCTTATTCTACTTTGTGTAGTTCCTGGGAACCACGTGAGACACTCTTAGCAGTTAATGGGAAAACCATCTGTGTTGCTTGAGTCTTTATTGTTTTTTTTTTTCTTTCTTATCACTATTCAATAATTCTGTAGTAAATGTTTTTGCTTATCTTTAAAGCCAGAGACTTGTTGGTACTACCACACAGCTGCAAAGGCAAACACTATCAGATACTTGTCAAAGCATTTCAGTCTTAAACACAGTAAGAAAATTGTAAAGACAAGCCATTCCAAACACTAAAAAATCAAATCTTTCCTTTAAAGGGTTTCTTAAGAGTGGGGAAAAAAGCAACTTTATAGTGTTTATAATTAATTAGCTGATTGCTTAAGAGACAATTGGATTTTTTAACTCTAGGAAATAGTTGGGTTACATTTTAAATTCCTCCAATATGCAACATCACTAGAAAAAATTTCTAAAGGAAACTAGAAAAAAAATGAGTTGGTCTAAATCCCAAGAACTATCTGAATTTGTGCAGAGAGAAGGTTTGGCCATTTTTTTTGTTTTAAGGCCATGTGGTAATAGCATTACAGCTTGCAAAGGTAGAGGTTGGGATGCTTGGAGAAAAAGAAAACATTTGCTGTATCATGAGAGGAAACCATGCAGTCTGCTGTGGACAGGAATGAGTCTAAGGGTCAAAAGGCTTCTCCAGAATTGTTTGACCTTTAGAATGTCAATAAACTCCCCAGGATAAAAGGTGTACATAAACATAAGACTTACTATCGTGACTTCCTATTCCCAGTCTTCTATAGCTCAGAAGATTATTGTGAAAAGTGAAAGAACCAAGTGAAGGACAAAACCTCTCTAAATTTCAAGACTCTGGAGAAGGGGTGAACTTATTGTCAGACATTTCAACATAACAAAGATTGTGTCTGACTACATTGAGGAAATGACACGAGAAAACAGTATGGTGAACACAGAAGGGTCTCGTTTAGTCGACTTTTGTATTAAGTGAATCTGTTGGATGTGCATTTTTTGACCCTCTAAACTTGGAAAAGTATGGTTTAGTGCCACTGTGCAAGTTCATTTTTTTCAAACCATTAATGTAAAAATTGAACTAAGAGAATCAAGTGACATTATTTGAACGCTGATTGTTTTTCCCCAACACCATAAGGGAGCTTAGTTCAATTTAGAGAAGATGAAATTGAAGAGCACTTAAGGAAACTGCTAATAAATGGAGGTAGCAGAATTCAAACCAAGTTCACTTGACTTCAGATAGGGTACTTTTCAAAGAGCATTCTGGAGAGTGGATCTAGAAAAAAACACTTCATTATAGATAAACAAGTGACTGTGATAGAATATTTGTTGAAGTGTCAGAAATTCAACACAAACAAAGAAAAAATGGACTGTGTAAGAATTTTAGGGGTAAATTTGACTTTAGGTAAGTCTGGATCCAGGGGCTTCTATGATATTATTAAGGTGTTGCTTCTGTCTTTCTCACAGAGTCTGTGATTGTGCTGTTATTTTTTCAAGGAAGTTTTTTCTGTACGGCAAGGAATATGTCATCTGGCAGCCTAGATTCACATCCCCCAGTTACAGTACCACAAGGAAAAAAGAAATTTCTCTCCCCCAATGTCTATACATCAATACAATACACAATGCTTCAATTCCACCAGCTCACTCCTTTGGCTCTGGAAGGAATGTGTAAGAAAACATCGTGGACAACCAGGCTAGATATCAATTTATCCAAATCCAACATATTTCATTACCTGCTCTTTGAAAATGGAGTTAGGCCCTTTCAATACATTTCCTTTGCCAGCTGGCTTTGTCAGTAGAGAGCATGGAATAAACAGTACAGGTGAAGGAGGCTATCCTTTCTTGTTCTGTTGCTAGCTCAGCAGGCTTCTGCAGCGTGCAGCTTTTCTAGCACCCAGATCTTGCAACACATGTAGTTCCACCAGTCCTCAGCTCTTTCAGCACAGATAACTTTTCCAGCACCCAGCTCTGGAGTGCTCAGTGGCTGGGCATTTCCATGAGTATTTTTCTTGGTAAATTTCTCTTTATTTCTTTAGGCCTCAGATTCGCTAGTTGTAAAATGGTGTAATGATATGACCCATTTTGTAGCTTTGAGAGGATCAACTTAATTTATACACGCAAAGGACTTAGAACACCTGGAAACCATATTTGTGTTTGCTACTTTTGGAAAGTATTTCTAATAGAAGAGAAAGACTAAAATGAGGATCAAAGTCATATTAATCTGATTATTAGAAGAGGTAACATTTTTCTTGTTGTTCCTCAAAGTGGTAAAATGAAATATATCAGTTATCACTTTATCCAAACAAAACATACTTCATTACCTGCTTATGTGTAAAATAATTTAGCCAAGTGGTGACCCACACAGAGGCCTCCGTTTGACTAAGGAAACACAGCCAAGAATTCAAAATACAAGCTAGAGGTAGCGGGAAATAAGTGAGAAAAGTGCCATTTCGTTCTTCTTCTGCCCATTGTGTCTAAGGTGATATTTGCTTTTCCTTTTGTGTGAAAAATGAATTCCAATATTTAAAACGAAAAGTCAATCAATATTTTATCATGTGTTTTACCAGAGGATATCTCTAAGTGTGTTTTAAATTTTGTCAGTGTTTGGTGTTTAGTTCAACTTCCAAGTAAATTTGTCATTCAACTTGTCATCTTGGAAAGAAGTAGCTCATTTATTTTCTGTAACTTAAGTCTTTTTTTAATTTTAATATAAGAGATTACTGCTGCCTAAAGACAAAAATGACAGGCTAAAATGATGAAAACTTAATGCTATTCAAAAGAAATAACTTCTGTTTTCTGAAGACAAAATACATTTTCTTCCACAGCTTTGGCTGGAGAAGGTGTAAGAAGATTAAATCACCCTTTATGGACACAAGGAAGCCTTGCTAGATACGTAGCTGTACAGTAATGTAACTTCATACCTCATAAATCATAATATAAAACATCCACTATTTTAAATTGCCCCATTAAATAATTAAGTTTGACTTAAGGAGCAAGTCACACCTCATTCTGGAGGAACTCCAGCATACACAGGCTAAATGTTTGTTTAGTGAATACCTATCTTTACTGAGATAACAACTTTCAACAGTTAAGACTGTGTGCTAGTGAGTATTTTTATTCACTTGAAGTAGTTCAGACAATGATTAAAATAAAAATAATTAGGGGCTTATAATTTCCCTTAATTAATTACATCTTAAGAAGAAAGCATTTTCCATAGAACTAAAATTTACAAAAGATTGGTCAAATGTTTTGCTGCTTCTCTTTGCAGATTCATCATCAAAATGACAGACTTAGATGACGATGAAAACTTAGAATCATCTAGGTTTGCAGACTTCATTTTTTTAAACTATAGAGATGCTTGTTTTTGCAAATGAAATCTTATTCACAGAAGATATTCATATATGACTTAAAACTGTGGCTCTGTTGCAGACTGCTGAGAAATCCATTGTGGAAACCATTGACATCCCACAATCTTACTCATTTTTAGTTCTGGACAACAGGGTTTGATGAGTTCCAGAGTTTTTCTCATTAATTTTCTTAAATATTTCATTTCATTTCATCCATCTTAACTGCTGATGTTGAAGCAAGGTAACTGCTTATCCAACGAGCTAAGAGCTAACAAAAGCATGTTGACAACAGGCTCTTCTTGCAATTGAGGTTCAGTGTTGATGTTCATGACAAACATACATGTTACTCACTGAACCTTAAAATGTGCAAAAGCTCTTGACCTTTCTTAGTCAACCTTTGCATTATCCTTCAAGGGAGGGCCTGGATTTACCTTGGATGCACTTCTGTGGGAATC
Organism: Rhinopithecus bieti; assembly: GCF_001698545.2. Classification (NCBI taxonomy): domain Eukaryota; kingdom Metazoa; phylum Chordata; class Mammalia; order Primates; family Cercopithecidae; genus Rhinopithecus; species Rhinopithecus bieti. The sequence goes on along the minus strand of NW_016805866.1, from coordinate 6,003,253 downwards.
ACCACACCAACATTGATGTCACCAACTGAAGCAACCACTTCAAATAATGGAGAGCTTAATGTCTCCCTCTCTATTCCAGTATTAGGAGGAGGACATTCCAAAGGGAGTGGTTAAAATGATATAACTTTTCACTCTTTCAATACTTTAATTAGTATTTGTTTCACCACTTATTTTTCATTGATCCAGCAGGCATTTATAATATATCTTATTTGGTTTAGAATATTAAGCCAGAATATTAAGTTCTATGGATAAACTTGTATGCAAACTCCACAAGAAAGAGACCAGATCTATTTCTGACAACAACTATTTTATCAGGCACAGAGTCTGAAATGTGATGAGCACTTAATAATGATTTATTAAACAAAGAAACACATGTTTCAGGGAGGTAGAGCCTAGGGGAGCAGTAGCAGACACGCACAAAAATTTATGGGATTTTTTTTGTCCCAAAGGAAAGTTTGTGCATTCAAATCCTATGTAATCCCCCAGGAACCCTATGAACTTTATTAAACTTTATTACCACTTTACCCATGAAGGAACTAAAGTTCTTTACGTTTATGTGACTTATCCACATTCACATACTAGGACAAGAACCCAAGTGGGTCTGAACAGAGAGATACGGTCCACCTTGCTTTAGCACAGTTGTTCCTCAAATATTTTGAGGGAAATATACCATTTATAATTGAAACAAACCAATATGTAATAGGACATAAATTAACTAACCATTTTTAGCATACGGCAGAAGACTTTAAATGTATTTGGTATGCATTAGTTTCCTCCAGGCTATATTCATAGTTCTCCACCACTTAGTTTCTTTCTGTGGAACAACCTGAGGAGCACTGACTATACTTCATTGTCTCTTGCTGAGGTAAAATGTGAAAATGTACCCTCTCAGGATTAAATGCAAGATATTCAGATCATGGAGCTGAAGTGCTGCATATGTGCACAATTTGCACTCCCATTAATAGCTAGTCCTTCAGAGTCTGTTTAGGGAATCCTTGGGGAAGATTAGCCAGAGACTATGCTTTCTACTCTCCAGGATCTCACATATTCAGGTCAGGGCATGAGGAAAGACACTGAAATTAGGTTATCCCAATTCCTTCCTTCTAAACCTACTTTGGATCCTGTAGTTCTGGTTATGTTGACTGCTTCTACAACATTTTGTTTAGCAGAGTTCCTAGGGACTAGAGGATGAGACATGTAAACAGAAACAAAAGGCCATTTATAAAACTTACGCATAATGGTATGCAACACATACTTAGATGTTCCTATAACTACAATGATAGATTGAAGCCATTTCTGAACAGTGTTTCATAATGAGTCATTTTTCTGTGAGAAAATCAACAACACAGTGAGAATGATATGGTTTGACTGTGTCCGCACCCAAATCTCTTTTTGAATTGCACTTTTCATAATTTCCACATGTGGTGGGAGGGACCTAGTGGGATATAATTGAATCACGGGGGAGGTTTCCCTGTACTGTTCTCATGGTAGTGAATAAGCCTCACGAGATCTGATGGTTTTATAAGGGGAATCCCCTTTCATTTTTTTCTCATTCCCTCTCTTGCTTGCTGCCAATGTAAGACGTGCCTTTCACCTTCTGCCATGATCATGAGGCCTCCCCAGTCATGTGGAACTGTGAGTCCATTTACCCTCTTTTTCTTTATGAATTACCCAGTCTCAGATATGTCTTTATCAGCAGTGTGAAAACAAAATAATACAGTAAATCGGTACCAGTACAGTGGGGTGCTGCTGTAAAGATACCCGAAAATGTGGAAGTGACTTTGGAACTGGGTAACAGGTAGAGGTTGGAACACTTTGGAGGGCTCAGAGAACAGGAAGATATGGGCAAGTTTAGAACTTCCTAGAGACTTTTTGAATGGCTTTGACAAAAATGGTGATAGTGATATGAACAATAAGGTCCAAGATGAGGTGGTCTCAGGTGGAGATAAGGAACTTCTCGAGAACTAGAGTAAAGGTCACTCTTGCTATGCAAAGAGACTGGCAACATTTTGCCCCTGTCCTAAAGATCTGTGGAACTTTGAACTTGAGAAAGATGATTTTAGGTATCTAAGGGAAGAAATTTCTAAGCAGAGAAGCATTTAAGAGAAAGTAAAGCATAAAAGTTTGAAAATTTTGCAGCTTGATGATTCGGTAGAAAGGAAAAGTCCATTTTCTGGGGAGAAATTCAAGCCAGCTGCAGAAACTTGCATAAGTAAAAAGGAGTCAAATGTTAATTGCCAAGACAATAAGAAAAATGTCTCCAGGGAATGTTAGAGGTCTTTATGGCAGCCTCTCCCATCACAGGCCCAGAGGGAGAGGAGGAAAAAATTGTTTCATGGGCTAGGTCCAGGACCCTCCCTGCTGTATGCAGCCTAGGGACTACACTGGATCCCAGCTGCTCCAACCATGACTAAAAGGGGCCAAGGTACAGCTCAGGCTGTTGCTTCAATGGTGCAAGCCCCAAGCCTTGGCAGCTTCCATGTGGTGTCAAACCTGTGGGTGCAGAGAAGTCAAGAATGGAGGACTGGGAACCTCTGCCTAGATTTAAGAAGATGTAGGGAAATGCCTGGATGTCCAGGCAGAAATTTGTTGCAGTGATGGGGACTTCATGGAGAACCTCTGCTACGGCAGTGCAGAAGGGAGCTGTGGGGTGCAAAGTCCCCACACTTAGACCCCACTGGAGCACTGCCTAGTGCAGGTATGAGAAGAGGGTAACCATCGTCCAGATCTCAGAACAGTAGATCCACTGACTGCTTGCACTGTGTACCTAGAAAAGCTATAGGCACTTAACACTAGCCCATGAAAGCAGCCAGGAGGGAGGATGTACCCTGCAAAGCCTCAGAAACAGAGCTGGCCAAGACCATGAGAACCCACCTCTTGCATCTGTGTGACCTGGTTGTGAGACATGGAGTCAAAGGAGATCATTTTGGAGCTTTAAGTTTGGATGGCCCTGCTGGATTTCAGACTTGCATGAGGCCTTTAGCTCCTTTGTTTTGGCCAATTTCTCCCATTTGGAATGGGTATATTTATCCAATACCTGTACTCCCATTGTACCTAGGAAGTAACTAGCTTGCTTTTGATTTTACAGGCGAATAGGCAGAAAGGACTTGCCTTGTCTCAGATGAGACTTTGGACTGTGGACTTTTGGACTAATGCTGAAATGAGTTAAGACTTCGGGGGATTGTTGGGAAGGCATGATTGATTTTGAAATATGAGACATGAGATTTGGGAGGGACCACGGGCGAAATGATATGGCTTGTCTGTGCCCCTACCCAAATCTCTTCTTGAATTGTAGCTCCAATAATTCACATGTATGTGAGAGAAAGCCAGTGGGAGATAGCTGAATCATGGGGGTGGGTCCCACACACATTCTCATAGTAGAACAATTCTCATGTGATCTGATGGTTTTATAGGGGAAACCCCTTTCACTTGACTCTCATTCTGTCTCTTGCTTGCCGCCAATGTAAGATCTGCCTTTCACCTTCTGCCATGATTGTGAGGCCTCCCCAGCCACGTGGAACTGTGAGTCCATTAAGCCTCTTTTTCTAGATAAATTACCCAGTCTCAGGTATGCCTTTATCAACAGCATGGAAACAGACTAATACAGAGAAGATCCATGACCACTACTCTCAGTTTGTGAACTTCCATCAACTCAGCAGACAATCAAAGCCTCATCTACTTCAGTGGCAAACAATGTGTATCTCATGTTCAACAGGATGGAAGCCTGCTTCATAAAAGAAGGCATTACATTAGGGTCTGGTTTGTGCTGTAGGAGTTTATATAGAGCCTCAAAATGAAAACACACTGAACTCAGCCACGGATAGCATTGTGGAACAGGCTTTGTATCGGTTGAAGACAAGTGATAAGAGAAGATTAATGTTTCTACTCATGTACAAAGGTAATTTTGTGTTGATACTGCTTATATACAGGTTGATGCCATGGCAGGAAAGCAAAGATTTTGACCTGTGCTGCCCAATATGGCAGCCGTTAGCCACATATGTCTACTGAGCACCTGAAATATGATTAGTACAACATATCAAAAAGGAAAATACATCAGATATACTAGGTTAAATACAACATATTATGGCAATTTATTTTACCTATTTCTTTTCACTTTTTAAACTGTAGTTTCTAGTGAATTTAAAATTGCACTGTGATTCACAGTATATCTAGTAAACAGGGATGCTCTAAATTATAAAGTATGCGTAAGCAATTGTGCCATTTGCTAAGTTAGAAGCTTAAGCCATCACTAGAGAACGGAGCCAGGCACGTAATATACTTTCCAAATTTTGAGTGTAAAAAGGGGACTATTAGAAACTATGACAGAACAACAGGCATAAATTAGGATCTGGGGTTCCATTCTATTCCACATAAGATAAAAATTTTGGGCCGGGCGCGGTGGCTCAAGCCTGTAATCCCAGCACTTTGGGAGGCCGAGACGGGCGGATCACGAGGTCAGGAGATCGAGACCATGCTGGCTAACACGGTGAAACCCCGTCTCTACTAAAATATACAAAACTAGCCGGGCGAGGTGGCGGGTGCCTGTAGTCCCAGCTACTCGGGAGGCTGAGGCAGGAGAATGGCGTAAACCTGGGAGGCGGAGCTTGCAGTGAGCTGAGATCCGGCCACTGCACTCCAGTACGGGCGACAGAGCGAGACTCCGCCTCAAAAAAAAAAAAAAAAAAAAAAAAAATTTTTGAATTTTTAATCGTTCAGACAGTCCCTAGCAATCTGGGGCATTTGCTTCCTGTCAATAAGTCAGGCTTACAATAAATATTAACTTTCCCAACCAAGAGAACTAACTAACAACAGCGTATGATCTATTTTTTTCACCACTGTAAACTTCGCACACTGCTGAATGAATATTTGTTAACTGAATGAGTGATTGAATGGACACAATTACTTCATTTTCCAGGCATTTGATGATGTGAGTTTGTATTGTTATGTTCTCATTATTTTTGCATTTAGAACAGGTTATTCAAGGGTTTACTTCATTTTTAAAATTATTATGTGACTTAACATAGCTTTTTTTTAAACAACAGGTCTTTCTAAAATGTTTATATTCAGTTTAATTTTTTGTTTTGCATTTTATTTCTCAGTCTAACAAGTAATAGCAATTACTTGGAAAAAATCTAAATCTTATTAATTTATAAATATTGTGATTCTTATATGCTTTTAAATGTTTTAATATTGGGTATGAAATTAACACGATAATGTCAAGCCTGAATTAATTTTTTAACTAAAATCTTAAGGCTGTCTTTGAACTCTCACAAGTGAAATTCTCTTGAATATTATACATTTTTAAATTATCCAGTATGCAAGTTGCTTTACTTTTTCATCATCTTAGAAATTTCTGTACTTGTTTCTAAATCTTCCCAGGCCTGAAAGGTACTTACTGTTAGGGAAATTATTATGTCATTGTAAAGGATTTTGAGGAATACCTTTTCAAACTGATTTTGTAATGATGAAGATATCAGGTGGATTGCTGACTGATTTCTTTCAACCAGCATTGAAGGGACACATTAGCCTTATGAAGAGTCAGTGCAGTGAATCCTTCTGTGCCAATGGGTGTTGATATCATTGTCCTTATAGTTGTGTAGTTCACTCTTAGGATTGGTTACAAAATTGTGAAACCCAGTCCAAAATAAAAATATAGGACTTCTTTGCAAAACTTCTTAAAAATGTCAAGACCATGACAACAGAACGTTATCTTATTTTATGTATGTATGTATGTATGTATGCATGTATGTATGTATTTTGAGATGGGGTCTTACACCCAGGTCTGAGTGTTGTGGCACTATCTAAACTCCCTGCAACCTCTACCTCCCAGGCTCAAGCGATCCTCCCTCCTCAGCCTCCCGAGTAGCTGGGACCACAAGCACATGCCACTGTGACTGGCTAAACTTTTGTATTTTTGGTAGAGATGGGGTTTTGCCATGTTCCCCAGGCTAGTCTTGAGCTCCTGAGCTCAAGCAATCAGCCTGCCTTGGCATCTCAAAGTTTTGGGATTACAGATGTGAGCCATGGTGCTTAGCCAACAGCAGAACTTTAAATCAATGCAATGCCCTACCAAGTATGGGGCAATGCTCTACTAAACGAGGGATCTTGCGTACGTGCATAGGTTACAGGTTCTGTTCATGTTCTTGTCCAGATTAAAATTCTGCAGCTAACACGTTAGCTGCTTGATTAAGTTTCATATTTAATTGGCTCCTAAGTGACTCAAGTGTATTTTCACTGATCTCTAAAATCCTCTGATTATGAGATAATATTGATTTTGTTTTGTTTTGTTTGGGTAACATTTTCTCTGGTTGACCACACATAATTTCCAACTATAAAGCTATCTAACTATTATGTGTTTTTCATATTTTTTTCTCACTATATGGTCACAGTTGTAATGCCATTCTTTTCATAGGACTGACATCTCTCATTGTTTCAGGCTGTCATTGTGGCAAAAGTTCTGAAGAAAGTCTGAGAGATGGTTGATCTAGTTCCTGGCTTCAATGGCCTCTTTTCTTTTCCTCCTTCCCTTATTGTCTCTATTCTTTTCCTATTTTCCTTCATGCCTTTCTGCAAATGTGCATTGAATATACCCTGCCTTACAAGTACCATGCAAGGGACTAAACAGAAATTCTTACTTTTGAGAGCTGATTCAAATATTTAGTACATGAAATTTTAAGGCTATTTCTTTACATTTTAACTATAATGTATATAAAAGTTCTCAATTAAAAAAAAAAAAACACCTTTCTAATCCCCAAAGTGGAATTTAGAATACATTGTATTCTCTCTTGATGAGTCGAACTTAATACAAAAACTTAGACATGAAAATATTTTAAAAAATAAGTAAATGTTTTAATGCTGCTCCTATGTTTGCAAAACTAACTTTGGGAGAAATGGGCTACCATTTTTTAAAGAATGGAGTTGGATACTGTGGTATCTCCCAACTCCAGGGAAGGAATAGCATCTTATGGTTGGGAAGAAGAAATGATAGAAGAGAATCATGAGTGTCTTACTGATAGTCTGCAGCAACTTGTGGGACTTTGCAACAGTCACATCAGGTAAGGAGACAGACAGTCATTTTACAAATACCAAGACAACAAACTAGAGTCAAATCAAATTCTCCAGAGCAGGAGTCTTCAAGCCATCCAACAGGGCTGGTAGGTGGTATCTGACCTAACTGGAGATTGTCTGCTTAAATACTTTGATGTGCATCAGGAAAAGAACTATCTTCCTAGGCAAAAAAAAAAAAAAAAAAAAAAAAAAAGCAGAGCTGCAAGCCAGACACTTTCTTCCATTCCAAAGATAGCACTGGGACCTACAGTATCATCAGATATTAGAATCACCTAGCTTTCACTGAAAAGCTTTAATTTCAAGTGGCCAAAGAAAGAAATTCTTATTTCATTGTGATATTTGCTAGGAGAGACCAAATCCCAAGTTGATTTTACAGGGATTTTTCCAGAGAACTTTTATTTTCTAACACATTTTATGTACACATGGTATGTGATTTGGACATTGAACTTAAAACCAAGTAATGGAATTAGATTGTTTGTCTGTCATTGTTATGTTTATTATTATTTATATGATGATGAACTATTGGCATTGATTTTTTTTTTTTTTTATTTGAAACAGAGTTTCACTCTGTTACCTAGGCTGGAGTGCAGTGGTGCAATCTCGGCTCACTGCAACCTCCATCTCCCGGATTCAAGCTATTCTCCTGCCTCAGCCTCCTTAGTAGCTGGGATTACAGGCGTGTGTGCCACCACACCCAGCTAATTTTTGTGTTTTTAGTAGAGACGGGGTTTTGCCATGTTGGCCAGGCTGGTCTCAAACTCCTGACCTCAGTGATCTGCTGCCTCGGCCTCCCAAAGTGCTGGGATTACAGGTATGAGTCACCGTGCCTGGACAGTATTGATTTTTTTAACTTTCAAATTCTACTACAATAGGATAATATCAGGCAAGTTTATGCAGCATATCTAGGTTAATTCCTAATTCTTCTTAGTAATTAGTAAATAACTATTGTCACATGCATAATTATAAAGAGATAAAGGGCTTGTTATACTACACAAGGAGGTGAAGTAAATTGACAATCTCTATTCTTCATGTATAATCTTAATCCTCATTGGAGTTTTTTATTTTGCTATTAAACTGAGAATACATCTATTATTACTTAAAGAACAGTTAATTGAATTAAAACAAAACTAAAATAATGATTACTTTTCAAAGTCAATTTTAAAACTAGACTCAAACATCTCCAAAGCTTTACCATTCTCACATTTAACTTGTGACAGAATTACTACCAGATGACTTTTAGTATCAGGTGTTTTCTTCAGTAGACTCTCATCCAAGCACTGGTGTGATTCAAGGGATGGTATCAGATTTGATCTACAAGATCATTTTAGTAACCTCAGTAAGCGAGAAGAATGTACAAATTCATATGCAAAATGTTGGTGGGAAATGGTGGTGAGAGTTGTTACAGTTATATGTGTTCACCAATATTTTGTCCCATATAGTCCCATTGATCTGCTCTCACATTGTTTTTAAAACATGAAAGAATTTGGATTATTAGTTAAATAATGTAATTAATCATACTGGTCTGCATCATCCTGTAAGGTTGGAAGTATAATTTATCGTATCTTTCACTAATTTGAAATTAAATATTTTTTCTAACTCATATTTATGTTAAAAACCAATTTAGGGAAGACATGGTGCTTTTCCAATATGTCATCAGGCTGTAGCATGGTAAGTTGAGTCCACCTGTTACAGATTGTCTGGAATACAATTAGGTGAGATCTTGTAGCAAGAATGAAATTCATCTTGTCGCCATTGGAGAAGTCTATCAAAGTCTCCATTTGTTTCACTATATCCTTGTCTGATCAAATCTACTTAAATCTAAAATTTTCTAATTCCAAGGAATGACATGATGACAGGAAACAGCTGGTAAAAGGTCCCAAGACACCTTATGCTCTTTCATGTAATTACAGGCAGTTTTCTAAGAATATTCAAAGGGATTACTTACAATTATAGTTCATTATGATATCATAGATTTTCCTCCCATAGTGGATAGTCAAAATTTATAACATTCTTACGGTAGAGATATTAATACCAAATTTTTCTGCAGAAACAATTACAAAAACATCTAAAGCAGCATAAATTTAACTCTTAGACACATTTTTTCATGTATTTAGTAAAAAATTATTATAAAGCTGAGATTGTATGTATGAAAATTGAAAAACTCAGAGCCAACCACCATAACACACACCCAATCAGTCAAAAGTATTTTTCTTTTCTACAAACGGCCTTGCATGTTATGTATTACCTCCGGTGATTTTTACATCATCCATATAAGGTGGCACTGATTGATATTTTACTTGATAAAACTCAAACATAGCCTTTTAAATTTATTTTCCCATGGTAACAGATATAGTCAGTAGAAATGAAGCCAGATTTTCTCAAATGAAATTCAATTTCTTATTTTCTTGTCCTTTAATAAGGAATAGAAAAATTACAGTGTTTTCAAAAGTCATCTTTGTGGTAATAGAATGCCCTTTAGTGCTCTGCATGGAGTGGCTTAGTAGGTGTTTCTAGTGATTGGATTTTATAAATAATTTTATTAAAATGTAGTCTTATTGTTATCTTTACAAGCCATGACAAACTTATATAAAATTCAGTGAGGAAGAAAAGACTTATCACCTTATCTTAATTCAATTTTATCTAAAACTAAATGTAGATGGACCAAATAGAATAGACCTTTGCCTAATTGTTGTTAAGTATTTCATACTCTAATAAGATTCAATGTTGCTTTCTGAAGGCAAAACTATATCTTCTATTGATATACAAGTTGCATTTTATAGTATCATAAACTCATTGAGCATTGCCTGTCACTAAATGGATATATGTAGCATCTTGAGAAAAGACAGAAATGTATTATGTTTCAGTACAATGTTCAATATTTGGGTGACAAGTATTCTAGAAGCTTAGGCCCCATTATCATGTAATATACCCATGTAACAAATATGCATATGTACCCCTGAATCTAATATTTTAAAAAATTAAATTTTGAGCTACCAAAAGGAATGAATTTTGTATACTTTAATTAAGAAAAAAGTCACATAAGAAACAAATGGTGAGATTGCATAATGCTTAAATTTTATCAATCACATTAGAAGAGAATATTTTGGTAATTTGAGAAATAGCTGTCAATCAAAGACATTTAGTTCAAAGTAACAAAGTGACTCCAACTAGCTTATGCTAAAAAGGGAGAAAATATTAGAATGCATGGAGCTTGTCTTATACAATCATAGGTCAGGAAATATACTGTCATTTTTGAAAAGGCAAAATTCCTGACTATCATCATCTTTTTATATTTGCTGGCTTTCCCTTATTGATGACCAGTTTTTCTCTGCTTCTCTGCAGCCATGACTACAAAAGAGCCACTGACATTAAGCAACCAGAAAAGAATAACTGGCATGTCTGATTCTCATTTTAAAAGTACTTGAAGTAAATTTAGTAGTGTTTTCTTTCCCCCATTATCTAACAGGAAATTTCAGAATTGCATATGAAGAACATGATGACTGACCAGGCATTGTTCCCATAGTATAGAGCAAAAAGATCTCCAAAGGTATTTACGGAATAGGTAGACATCCCCGAAAGTATCTATTATTACATAGTATTCTACAAATCGCAAAATTACTCTGGGTCAGTTGTCTTTCCTGCATTCAAGGAAAGTATTTTTTTACTCAAGTTCAGATGTAATGCCACCCAAAAGAGAAAGTGTTTCATTTCTGTTTTTTGTTTTGTTTCATTTATTTATTTATTTAGTACCTTTCACCTGAGAATACTAATCCGTACTACGTTTTAAAAACTATATAAAAGTTAATAAGCATTTGGCTCATTTAGTAAAATATAATATCATAATGCATATGCAAGGAATTATAGGGAATTTTTCAAAAAGATTCAGGCAAGAATTTTTTTTTCCTTCAAATATTTGTTCATTCTAAGTGAAGTTCTCTTATAAGTATACTAGACGTGATTGATTCAGTGCTCACTATCATCATTTACACCCTGTGGATGGTAGGTCAATTGCAGACAGCTAGTTAGCTCTCCAGTATTCAATCTTCCCTTCATCTTGAGGAACAGGATTTCATATTGTTGGAGGTGCCAATGGTCTGCCTGAAATATTGCTTTCTGTGCCTGCTTTGCAGATACGGATGGCCAATGTAATGGGAGCACAGATTGGGGTGGTATTTCTGGGAAGAATTTTTAACAGGAGGCCTCACTGAGGCTGCCATTCTGGCCATGCCTAACTAACTGATTCTGAACTTTCTCTCTTGCTATCCAAGACTATGAAACTCACCACCCCAAACTGATAGCATTACAAAAATGTGTCAGGCAGCTTTCATAAAGTATTGGACACTAGGGGAAATAGGCCTGTGGGGTTTTGAGAGAGAAGACAAAGGAAGTGGTTGCTGCATTTTCCTAAGCTCTCTGAATGGGGACGCTTTTTTTTTTTTTTTTTTTTTGAGACGGCATCTTGCTCTGTCACCCAGCCTGGAGTGCAATGGCATGATCTCGGCTCACTGCACCTTCACCTCACAGGTTCTAGCAATTCTCTGCCTCAGCCTCCCAAGTAGTTAGGATTACAAGCACCCGCCACACCGCCTGGCTAGTTTTTGTTTTTGTTTTTTTTTTGTAGAGACGGGGCTTTACCATCTTGGCCAGGCTGGTCTTGAACTCCTGATCTTGTGATCCACCAGCCTCAGCCTCCCAAAGTGCTGAGATTATAGGTGTGAGCAACTGTGCCCAGCCATGGGGACACTTTTTTACTGTGGTGCAGAGAGTTGGAGCTCAAGTAGCATGGTAGTATCCCTGACTTGAGGAGGCAGAGATAGGAATTTCAGCCTCATCTAGTGCTCAATTTGGATGGGCGGGATATCAGATAGGAGAGAGCTACAAAGAGGAGAGGGCCTCCATGTCTTTATGGAAGTTCAGTATAGGTCCATGGCCCAGGTCTTGGTCTTACATCTACAAAGCCTAACAGAGAATAGGATCTACGGAACAGTGAGCAGATAAGAGATACTAAAGACAGCATAGGATTCAGAGGTTTCAGAATTCTGGCCTGCCAGAGTCCAGAGGGCTTGCTGAGACCTTGGACATTCAAAGAGGACACACATTTGAATTAAGAAACATTGTCTAGAGCCATGTCCTGGAACTAAGAACAAAACCAAGTTAAGACAGACCAGCTTTACAGAACAAACCAGGCCTGACAGGACTAAAGGTACCCTAAAGTAATTTAACTGCCTGTAAAGAATAAACGAACAAACAAAAACAAAAGCAAAGCCTTTTAAAGATTATCAGCATAATCCCAACTCCCTACAAACATATTATCCATAATGTTCAGTACAAAATAAAAAAGTTCTAAACTTATGAAGAAGCAGGAAAATGTGCCCCATAATGACAAAACCAAACAAAAAATTGAGGATACAGAAAATAAATAATTAAGAAAAGACAAAATTTATTTTTTAAATGGTTAGTATAATTACTAACCCCCAGCAAGGTAGATAAATAAGAGAGAAAGAAAACAAATTACCAACACTGTGGATGAAAGATATTGTTGCAGACTCTACAGACTTTAAAATGGCAATAAGGAACTATGAAGAACTTTATGGCAAACAACTCAACAACATAGGTGAAATGAACACAATTCTTGAAGATTAAAACCTACTCAAATTGATAAAGACAAAAATAAAAAGTCTAAATATACTTAGAATGAATATATAAATTATATATTACATAATATATAATTAATAATTAAATATACTTATAATTATTAAATACATTTAATTTGTAACTAAAAGACTTCCAGCAAAATCCTCCAGGCTAATGGCTTCAATGATAAAATTTAGCAAACATTTAAGGAAAAATAATACCAGTCGTAAACATACTTGATATGGTTTGGCTCTGTGTCCCCACCCAAATCTCATCTTGAATTGTAGTCCCATAATTCCCACATGTTGTGGGAGGGACCCGGTGGGAGATAACCTGAATCATGGGGGCAGTTTCCCCCATACTGTTCTTGTGGTGGTGAAAAAAGTCTCATGAGATCTGACTATTTTATCAGGCATTTCTGCTTTTGCATCTTCCTCATTTTCTCTTGCAACTATCATGTAAGAAGTGCCTTTTGCCTCCCACCATGATTCTGAGGCCTCCCCAGCCATGTGGAACTGTAAGTCCAATTAAACCTCTTTTCCTTTCCAGTCTCAGGTATGCCTTTATCACCAGCATGAAAACAGACTAACACAACACTCTTTAAGGAAATTAAGGCAGAAGAATGTATTTTCAGCATTTCAACAAAACTACAAAATCAATATCCTTCATGAATATCCACACATTTGACAAAATATATACACAATTTCCCTACATGGAAAAACTACACATATTGCTGAGAGAAATTGCAAAAGCTTTAAAAAACTGAGACATGTGCTATATTAGTAGATTGGAAAATTTAATATTGTTAAGAGGTCAGCACCTCCCAAATTGATATCCAGATTCAGCTAAATCTCAATAAAATTCCAGCAGGCTTTAAAAAATCTCTACTGAAAATACAAAAACAAAATTAGCAGGGCGTGGTGGCGGGCGCCTGTAGTCCCAGCTACTCGGGAGGCTGAGGCGGGAGAACGGCGTGAACCCGGAAGGCAGAGGTTGCAATGAGCCGAGATCGCGGCACTGCACTCCAGAGCCTGGGTGACAGAGTGAGACTCTGTCTCAAAAAAAAAAAAAAAAAAAAAAAAAAAAAAAAAAAAATTTATTATTTAAAAAAAAAAAAAAAAAAAAAAAAAAAAAAAAAAAAAAAAAAAAAAAAAAAAAAAAAAACAAAATTAATCTATTAACTTGAACATTATCAAAATTAAAAGATATCATTAAAAAATAAACAAATGGACAAAGGACTTGTGAAAATATTTGAAACACTCATATCTAAGACTTCTCTCTAGACTATATAAATAGCTAAGACAAATCCATACATAAATATACAATTGCCCAATTAGTAAAAAATGGGGAAAAAACTAAAAAGCACCTCACAAAAAGCATATGGCTGTTTAATATTACTCCTCACTAGAGAAAGACAAATATAAATCACCATGTGTTACACCAGAATAAATAAAATTTTAAACTTGCCAAACCGAAGGTTAGGAAGGATGTGGCACAACTGGAATATTGTGGGCGGGAGAACAAAGTAATGCTGCCACTTTGGAAAATTCTGGCAGTTTTTATAAAGTTAAACATGCCGTATTTAGAAATTTCTCTCTTAGGTATTTACCCAAATGTCCAGAAATGTTGATGAATGCTTGTAACACCTTTATTCATTATATCCCCAAACAGGAAATAATCCAGATATCTATTATTATAATAGATTAATAGATTAAGATTGTAACATGCTTATATAATGTAAAACTACTCAGTGATTTAAAAGCAATGTATTGATAATAAATGTGACAACATACATATCAAACACAGTATATGTATTGTATGATTTAATTTACATGAAGTTCAAAAAACAGATGAAATAAATTACAGCATAAGAAGAAGAGTGTGGTCTATCTCACGTAAGGATTGATAGAGATCATGAGGGAACTTTCTGGAGTGAAAAAATAGTCTTTTATTTAATTGGAGGTCATGATTTCACATGTGTATGCATGTTTCAAAATTCATAAAATTGTACACGTGAAATCTATGTATTTAATTTCAAGTAATTTTAACGTTTAATTAAAAAGAAATTAGGTGGTAGGAACTTTATTTTCCATTTTGTCTCCACTTTCTCCTTCTTTCTTCCTGGAATGCAGACCTTCCTGGATTGCTGGAGGTCCAACAACTATCTTGCACCTTAAGGTAAGGTTGAATATGTGAGCAGTAAGGACAATTTAGTAGAAAGATACATAGAGTTTAGGCCTCTATTAACCATACTTTTTTTTATTAGAGTGGTTATTTCAAACATGTTTTTAAATAAAATTCTTGTTTGTTATTTGGATTTTTCCTTACGTGCAGCTGAACATATTCTTAATACTAGACAACGACAGAGGAAATAATATATACAGCTGACCTTTGAACAACACAGATTTCAACAGTGTGGGTCCACTTCTGCATAAATATTCTTCCACCTCTGCTACTCTTGAGACAGCAAGACCAACTTCCCTCTTCCTCCTCCTCAGCCTCCTTCAATGTAAAGACAATGAAGATGAAGACCTTTATGGTGATTCACTCCACTTAAGGAGCAGTAAAATATTTTCTCTTTCTTATCCTTTTCTTAATAAAATTTTCTTTTCTCTAGCTCATTTTATTGTAAGAATATAGTGTATAATACATATAGCACCCAACATATGTGTTAATGGACTGTTTATGTTACCAGTAAGGCTTCGGGTCAATAGCTGACTGTTCGTAGTTAAGTTTAGGGAGAGTCAAAAGTTACATGCAAATTTTTGACTGCTTGGGGAATCAATGCCCCAAAACTTTGTGTTGTTTGAGGACCAACATATATATATATATGTATATATGTATACATGTATATGTATATATACACATATGTGTGTATATATATAAATAAGAATCAACATATATATATCTGAGATAAGATATATACATGTACATATACACACATAGAGAGAGATATACATCTCAAACATCAATCACACTATATCTATTTATAGATTGGACAAAAATATACATGAGTTCATCTCCTATGTCCACCTCTATTTGGGCAAGACTACGTATCAAGTGTTGCACAATGACATTCTTCTTAAACCATCAATAAACATAAAAATACTCAATCAGTTATGTGTTTTAATATCTTCCATTAGAATGGTTGCGATCTCACCTGCTGTAATTTAAGGTCATATTGGGAGGTGGGACATAGCATTCTTGGTGGAAATACAGAACTCATATGAGTCCATATTTAGTATAAAAATTTTAAATGATATTTCCATTCCATAGGAAAAGCACCAAGAAATATTCAAAGTATGTTTAATAAACATTTTCCCTTCCCTTCTCTTCCTTTCTCTTTCCTTTCCTTCCCTTCCCCTCTATTTTCCTTTCTCATTCTCCTTTCCACTCCCTTTCCATTCTCTTGTCCTCCATCTTTTTCCTCTCTTCTCTTTTCTTCTCCCTTCCCTTCTTCCTTAAGTTTCCTTTCTCATTCCTCTTCTGCCATAATATCTATTTTACTGTAATACTAAATATCCTATCTTAAGTAGGTGATTTAACATAAATATTGAGAGCACATAGAATTGAGCTATTCTGTGGGCTTGTATCCTGGTCTTCAAACAGTACAAGCCAGCGACCCCTGTATGTGAGGTTAGATTGCTGCAGAAGCCACCACTGAATGTCCCTTCACCTGCGTAAGCAGCATAAGTTTAGGAAATATTATTTGGCATTTAGTACAACATGATGCTGCCTGTGATAGTTTATATTGAACTCCCTTTAAATCAAAGGAATAACCGCTCTGAAGATGTCACTGTTTGCGTTTAGGATCCATGGTGTATTGTATGAAGAATTGGCTGTTTGTGATTACAGATCAGTATTTAATACTTGATTACAAAGAAAAAGTTGTTCATAAACACTTCAGCCTTCATATTTTGTCACTCGTTTGTGTAAATTTACTCATTGATTATTCTATTTCTATTAAACACCCCCAAGGCCTTGGCTTGTGGCACAGAAGGTTCTTGAACTGTTTGAAATCCCTCATTGTGACTGGGCCTGACAGAGTAAAAGAAATGGAGGCAATAAATACATGGCCTTCCCCTGGGGGTGATGGAAAGCCTGTTATAATAAATGGAGACCATCTTTTTTTTCTCCCTCTCATGTTCACCTATAGTGTAAAAATAAAGCAAAAGTATTGTAGTGTACTCCATGACAAATACGTGAAAAATTAAAGAATTAAACCTTATTTTAATAAATAATCTATGTGATCCACTAAGTAACTTCTTCTTACTGAGTCCTTAATTTTATTAGAACATTTCATTTGGAGATTTTAAATTAAATTGAACTTGCTAGTCAAGTGGAACCTGGGTCAAAAAGATTTAGTATTGTTTTTCTTGTGCTAAAATTATCTTCATTACTTAATATCAGTAACTACAAGAGATTACAAAATAGAGAAAATTCTTAATCATGTGAATAAATGATAGAGATGCTTCAAATGGTGACATGGAAGTTTCCATGAATACTTCAGAATTTCCCCGTCAATTTAACCACAAATGTCACATCCATTTTTGAGGGATTTTTAAAAGGAAATTTAAATTAGTTAATGTAATGAGTTTATGTATTCATTCACTAAATATATTTGGAGTACATACTATTATGCTAAAGCAACTATTAGAAATAATATATGAAAACAAAAACGTGTGGGGAAATTATTAAAGACATCTAAATGCTCTGAATGAATTCAACTCACTGAGTGCATTCAAATGACAATCTGTAGTGTGGGGAAAATTTGCACATATAACCTTGTATCCTTACTGATTCTTTAGTGATGGTGGAAAACTAGAGGGGCATTAGTAAGCTAAAAAGAAGCAAATATATTAGTGGTATTTGTGATACAGGAACTAGTTATATGTAAAACTATGCGCCAGAGACTCTCATAGTGATATCTTGAGATATATTAGAAAGATATATATGTATATTATTAAAAGACTAATTGTAAACACATAGTGAAGACAGCTATGGATTTGGGGACCAGCAGGGATTTACTGGGAATAAAACAGTCCAAAACAAATTCATTTTAAAAATGTTTGTTCGAACAGTACAGCAAAAGAATTCTGTAGTTATAAGGTACCTCTTTTCATAAAGTCATTTACTAATTTTTACAAAATACTCGCATGGATGTGTAAAAGAAGTGAGGTCTGCAGAAAAACAACTAGAGAAATGTATAGGTTTGTCTAGACATGCCAAATAGTGTAACTGGTCAATATCTGTTGGAAGGGAAAGTTAATTATATCATAAGTCTCCTTCATCACCCGAGTCCGAGCCCTACTTATAATTTTGTCGTTTACTTTGATGAAGTTCATAAAACTGTACTGATGTCCTGAACATCAAAGTGAAAGGTAACATTGTGTGAGATACTTACAATAATTTAAAGAAGATATTGCAGGCTATAAATCAGAATCAAATATAATAAAAAGCCCTGCCAGAGAGCTTCACAATAGCTCACAAGGCACAGAACAGCCTGAAGAAGAACCTGAAGAAGGTGTGAAGTTGTTATTTGATGGCAAGCTCAACTTGAACCTTTGACATCATGCATACTAATGGTTAACATAGAACTAGAGTAAACTGATATAATGCAGCTCATATGACAACGTGGCTAATAATCCCAATATTCTTTCTGTTAGTCAATGTATCTTGTAAATATTCAGTTCGATTTGATATCCAAACTTAATTGTATATTTTAAAAATTCAAGCACTATCATCTGACAAGATATGACAGGAATAGATGAAAGATAAAAGCCTACATAATATAAAGAAAATTGAAAAAATAGGTATGTTTGCCATAGAAAACGAGGGGGATTGGAAGCGATACGAATGACAGTCTTTACTAATTCAAATGCTGTAATATAAAATAAATTAGAATGTTTTTTATATATAGCATCAGCGGGGAGAAAAAAAGTGAATGGATATAAGAAATGCAAAGTTATTGAATTAAATAATAATTACAACAAAAACAAGGACTTAAAGATGAATAGAGCTATGTAATAATTAGGTATATTGCCTCACATGCAAGACAATTCTTGATCTGTAATGGACTTATGCAAATTTATTTGTTTTATTGTTCATTATTTAACTCCATATATTTCTAGCTCTTTTTCTACAAGGCACTGTGCTAAATTGTGGAGATTCACAGATTCACCTAATATTAATATCTATGTCTTCCCTTAAATATAGATGCATTCATTTATTACTGTTTAACACTTATCCTAACCTTAGTGACTCAAAACAATGATAATAATTTATTATCTCTCATATGTCAGGAACTCAGCCAGAACACTGTAGGGATGCTTTTCTATATTCAATATTGTCTGGGGTTTCAGCCAGAGGATTGAAAGGCCAAGGGCTGGGCTTATATGAAAGCTTACTTAATTCACATGTTTGGCTGTTAGCTGAGACTTAAGTTGGCGCTATCTGGATTATCCACACATACCCTGTCTGTGTGCTCTGGGCTTTCTTACAACACAGTAACTGGTGTGTAAGGAAAGCATCACAAGAAGGAGAGAGAATCTTGAAGTTCTACTTTGTAAATTACTTAGAATTGGATGAAGTTACATAGTTTCATTTATTCCTTTTTTCATTGGTTGGAGCAGTTACAAACACTAGCTGAAATATTCCAGAGGAGGTTAGTTAAATTGTAATAAGAGTATGTGGAATGTCATGGTAGACCTTGAAAATTAATTTTTTCAGTATCTATTTTCTTCATTTTATAAAATTATTCACCCATTAAGGATAAATTTACTATGACTAAAATTACGTGGCAGTCTCTAAGTTGTGAAAATACAAAATAAGAGAAAGCTAATTCTAATGAAGTTCCTCATTATGTAGAAGAATAAAATATAGGTGAAAATTAACTATAGTTTGATGCAATCACTGACATTTAAATGTATTAATAAGGTAAAATAAAATATGATGACAAAATAGACATGTAAGATTTTACTAACGAGAACTTTCAGAACTGGTTTTACCAAATCATAACGCTTTTTCTCTGAAAACTATCTGCATCACCAAAAGGAATTCAGAGTGTGGTGGTAAAATATATTATGGGATTGAGCAATTGACACCCTGTTAATATGAGATTCTGCTCCTTTAGTCAAAGCGGGTTGGAGCAGACATAAACCTTGACTAAGAGAGAAGAATCAATGGGTTGGTCAGTTGTCGATCAGATCGTCTCTGGCTTATGAGAATTTGCACACAGAGACAGAACGAATTGCAAGGTGGGGCAAGATCCTAAAGAGAATGTTCACAAATTTTTGCTGACAATATACTCAGAGTTTCCCTGATTTCCTCTTTTCTGAAACCAAGATATTCATATTTTCTTCGAGATACCCCAATTTATGTGTGTGTGCGTATGAGAGAGAGAGAAAGAAATATGGCTGAATGTGTATATATGTATGTGTGTGAATGTGTGTGTTTGCCTCTGTCAATTTTGTGTTTCTTGAAAGCAAAAAAATTGCCTTTGATCATCACTAACAAAAGTTATTCTAGCCCATTTTAAAAAAAGTCTTTAGTCCTTTAGCACTTACATATAAGCTAAATAATATTTAAATTTTAAAATTATGAACTATATTTTGCATTTATTATTGTAATATTAAAAATACTTGCTTTAATGTGTTTAAATGGCTGTTTACCAAATTCATTTTTTAAAATAAAAAGAGTTGTTTTGTATGTAGAACTGTAGGATCATGGTTATTCCAGAAAGTAAAGTAGAGTTGTCTTTGACATTTACAGGAATAGCTCAGTGTTTGTATATTAAGATATATACTCAATTTCTTTGGATAGAATAGTATGCAAGTGTTGACTTTGTTCAGAATGAAATTTCATTCATCAGTTTGTTAAATTGAGGATGGGAAGAGACAAGGAGGAAAAAAGATGATTATTTTAATATTTCCAATCTGTTACTTATGGTTTAAACTTTTATGCCTTCCTCCCTTTAAAATTTAGAATTTTGAATGTCAAATACTGTGTCTTGAAAATCACAAGTTTTTCCTTATGAATAATATCTCTGCTTTGAGTATTTTGGAATGTAGACCTAAGAATATTATGGTTTTTTTTTTTTTTTGGTCTTCTTAAAAGAAATTCCAGGGATGAGGTTCACATGAGTATAAATAGAGCAGGCAATAAGAAAGTGCTAAGGGAAAACTTGGTTAATTCTAAATTTTGATTCACTGCAACAATACGTATCTCCACATAGGATATTTCAAAAAATACATTTCTTTTTTTTCCATGTCCATGAGATTAATTAACAATGACCTACTCCAAGTGATGAATTCACTCAGATTTTGCTTACAGGATGGAGGACAAGACCCATTAACACTCACACATGATGCTATGCCTCTTTGGCCTCATAACTATAGCACATATTAACTAAGACCAATTAAATTTGTTGAATTATTTGTAGTTTC
This sequence comes from Rhinopithecus bieti, assembly GCF_001698545.2. NCBI lineage: Eukaryota > Metazoa > Chordata > Mammalia > Primates > Cercopithecidae > Rhinopithecus > Rhinopithecus bieti. Next base: position 5,982,107 of record NW_016805866.1, on the reverse strand, counting down.
TGTTAATAAAGTATGATTTCAGAGGTCCACGACCTGTAATAATTTATAACTGAACTATGGCACACATTTAAACCAAGTATTTTGAAAGGCTGGTGAGTAATGTAGCTAATGAGTGAGCCTGGCCGACTACATTGCAACCACACCTCAAGGAGGTATTGCTATTCCCTATTTTACTTTACATAATACCTTGTACAAAATAAGAAAACAAACCCTTATTTTTCTGAAAATGTCTTTTAAAAGAAAGCCATTGTTAGTGCTTATTAAATAAATAATGAGTAAGAAATCAAAGAAAATGATGGTTCTTAGCAAAAACGGAGACATCTTGCATTAGGAATATTCCTCTGCCCTTGGGATTTCCTGTAAATTGGTTGATGAGTCTCAAGACGTGATCATATTGAGGTTTGATTTTTTTGGCAAGACTGTTTCGTAGATGGCATTGCGTCTCTCATCAGGTGGCACGTAATGTCTGGTTATCTCTCCTGTGGAATGTTAGAACCACTGATATTCAAAAGAAGGGATTGCAAATGGTGTTATTTCTTCTTCCCATTTGTGAGCAATTAGTAAATTTAGAACTAATTAGGACACGTGAGGAAGTTTCTATTTATACCTGATAGAAACTTCTTCACATTCACGAATTGGTCATGAATTGTGTACTTTGTACAGAAAAGATATGAAAAATGCTAGCTTCTTTTCATTCATTTATCACTTCCGTCATAAAGAGTGGATTCCATAGCATCATCCAAAGGGATCCACTAGATTTTGTCAGGCAGGGGTGGGTATTATTATGAATAAATGGAATTTAAACAGAATTGATGAGTTCAAATATATTAAAATTATTATCTCTACTGATACTCATTTAATTCCATCTTTGACCAGTGGGAGCTCCTTTAAGATGACTCCAAAGTCATTTTGACACGACTCTAATAGTATCTGATAGCTTCCTTGTAATCTTGTAATCAAAGATAACCCAAGATCATCTTGCATATTTCATAACCCTGATCTAACATTACTCATTATTCTATAAAATCCTGGCTTGTTTTAGTTTAAAATGATTTTCCAAGATAATCACTTGTTTGCCAGTAAGGTTATCTCTTGCTACTGGCTTGATCATTATTTCTAGGTCTTTTCTGGGACTGTGCTATAGTTCACCTTAGGAATAAAATAAGCAAAATCCAAATCATACAAACTCTGTAGGATAAACAATGTGATTTTTTTCAGCAAATATATTGCAAGGTAAAAGAATATCATATGTAGTAAAAGAGATTTAAAGTATATATTTAAAGAATAGGCAAACCAAAACATAAAGATTCATACTTGGTGACAAAACTGTGAAAAGAAGCAGCAAAGTGATGGCTATAAAATCAGAAAATGACTTATCTTAGGAGGAAAGCATTTTTTTTTTTTGCAAGGTGGCATGAGGAAGGCATGTAGGATGGCTGCCGAGTTTCTGTCTCCTGACATGTAATGGTAGAAAGAAGGTTTCTTCCATTTAAATTACTCATAAAGCAAAAAATGTATCTCGTGTGTGTATTAGTTAGTATTTTCCAACACAACCAATGAGATATATATATATACACACACACACACACATACACACACATATGTATATATGCACATATATATGCACACACATAAATATGTCTATATATATGACTTATTATAAGTTATTGGCTCATGTGATTATGGAAACCAAGAAATCCCACCATCTGCCATCTGCAAGCTGAAGACCCAGGAAAACTGGTGGTGTAGTTACAAGGTCTGAGAGCCAAAAAGTCATGATGTAGATAACAGTTCTTGTTAGAAGCCCTGTGCACCAGGAACATAGAAGCAAGAGATCAATGCCTCAGCTCAAGCAGACAGAGAGAAAATTCAACCTCTCTCCAACTTTTTTTCCATTCAGACCCTCAACAAATAGAATGATGACAGCTTACATTGGGAAGAGCAATGTGCCTTAGTCTACCAACTCAAATGCCAATCACTTTCTGAATCACCATCATAGACACACCCATAAACAATGTTTTAGCCAGATACCAGCATCCCATGGCTGAGTCAAACTGAGACATAAAATTAACTATCACCATGTAGTTTTTCTGTTTTGTGAAATATTTAACGAAATACCCAGATAATTTTAAAAGTGAGGAATGATGAATTGATGGGTGCTGACGAGTTGATGGGTGCAGCACACCAACATGGCATAAGTATACATATATAACAAACCTGCAGGTTATGCACATGTACCCTAGAACTTAAAGTATAATAAAAAATAAAAATATTAAAAAAAAAAAAAGTGAGGAATGAGTCAGATAAAACAAGACTGGAAAAATATTGCTATCTGTTAGAGCTAAACATATGAGGGGAAATCATAGTCTGGCAAACTATACCTTTATATATGATTTTAAAATTCCAAAACAAAAAATTTAAAAATAATGAAAATTGTGACAGGGCTTAAGGCAAATATATACCAGCTATTCAGAAATTTAAAATCTTGAAATTGGTTGAAATGTGGGTCTACAAACTGCTCAATATTCCTACATAGCATGTAGAGAACTAAGGAAAAAACACGTATGACATTGCTTCAGTGACATTTCTACTAGTGGAAAAAATTATAATTACAGGTAAATAATATAATTAGTAACATAGTTCATTGCATACAATTTAGTTTTCTTATCTATTTTTTCTCTATTTGGCATGACTGCTTCAAATTCCCATTTATAATTATAATTCTGAAAACATATACTTTTCAGAGAATCTCAAGAGTGCACCATGCAACATGTTATATGGAAGATTTAATTATGTGTTTTTATTATTTCTTTTAAAACTTCTACTCCACTTTTATCCCTATGTATGAAGAAGGAAATATTTGAGGGGGATCTTTTTATGTTCTTGTGCTAATTCTCCCTCTGGTTGACTCTTTCATGGGATATTTCATATCTTAATGATATAGTCAAGTTTTTTTTACGGTAATGGGAGCTCTGCAATGGAGGATTCCCTCAAAGAAGGTTATTATGATTACACACACGCTTTAGACCAATCTTCAGAATCATATGAAATTAAGAATTTTTCAGATTTGCCTATTTATTATTTGTGATTCCATTTCTTATTAAAACTTATTCTTTAATTTTAATCTTTGCATTGACAAAACATTGGTCCACTTTTTCTGACATATGATGTTTTATTTCGTATATTTTATTTATAAAATGCTTGCAAAATGTACATTTTTTCTTTAACCGTGTCTTTATGTCAAAATCCTCATTGCTGAAGTGGGTGTTAGTCATCTGAGAATCAGCCTTTCTTCCCCTAACTTTCAAGACTTTGTTTGATTCAGCATTTGTTTTTCCCCCTTAACCATAATCTGAGCCTGATTTTCAAATTGTAGATCTCAGCTGTCCAGAGCAACCTGGGAAATATTTCTGTAGTACATCTATAATGGAATGTCTGTGCAATGTGATTACTCAAGGTTTTCTGTCCATAGTATTCCACTGACAGTATCTCACAGAGTAACTGTGTGAAATTTCCATGTAATTAATCCAGAGCAAAACTGTATTCAATCAACAACAATACCAATAATTATAACAGTGCACTTCTATGTTTTTCAACTATTAACACTGGAAAATTATTTTTTAGAAACAAGAAGGAAAATGAGAAAATATAAAAAATAGTAAGCATTTCAAATAAATATTTTTCTCATTTTCCTCCTTGTTTCTAAAAAATAATTTTCCAGATTTCTTTTCAATGCAGCAAAATAAAATTCACTCACGTGTGGAACGGCAAGTAAGTGTTTCTACCATGGACTAACCTCTAGACATACACTTGACAAGTGTGGAAAACTAATGTTTAGGATCTGTTCAAACTTAGTCCTCTCCATAAATGAAGCATTAGAATATACAGCCTGGAAGTGTATTTTGCCTGTAAGTGTATTTTGCCATACGTAATGCTTTAGAAAGCATACAATAAAAAGTATCATTAGGTAAAACTTAGATGTTATTATCCCTTCACTAATATTATTAAAGGATGGTTTTGTTCTGTTGCGTGTGTGGCAACCTCTTTAATGGTGACCAGGGCATAAGTTTAGGTAGCACGGGGATTCCATAACTTTTGTGATTACTACAAAATAATTTCTCACCCTGAATTGGTACAATTTATTTTACAAATTAGGTACTTTAAGAGTAAATATAAAATGTAAGTATATAATTAAAAACTAAGTTGTTTTTACTCTTTTAGAATCATCTTTTAATACTACAGCAAATGCTATGGGTGCCCAGTCTAATTTGGACATAAAATGGGGAGAGTTACCATACATATCTGTGGCTTCCGTATCTCTATACCTGAGAATGTTTTCTAGTCTTCGCAGCCTGCAAGGCCAGTGCAAGGGATAGTCAATTTCCAGGCAGCTAATACCCTAGAAGCTGTCCTTCACCAATGAGAGATAGGAGCAGATACTAGTTTCTTTGCCTCTGGTGCCTATGATAATCTATGCATTAAACTACTTTTTTTTTTTTTTTTTTTTTTTTTTTTTTTTTTTTTTTTTTTTTTT
>NW_016805866.1:5960639-5977288 GCF_001698545.2 Rhinopithecus bieti | reverse complement strand
TTTTTTTACCATAAGAGTGTGTTTATTTTGCAAGTGAATTGTTAATTTTTTATCCAAAATTTTCTCACATTTTGCATTATCAAATTGTTTTAAGTGCTTTTAAACATTAGATGTAGACATTGTTAGAAGTTAAAGGAGAAAACATGTTCTTTCTGTTGTATAATATTGTATTACATTTAACTTAAGGATTGTTACCCTTCTGAATATCAAGAATTGAAACTACTAGGGGTCACATTTATTTATACGCCCCAAAATAGCCCTGAGGTTGGAATAGGAAAATATCTTTTGTAAACTGTAAGAAAACTCTCCCCTCAAAGTAAAACACTATGAAATTTACACAATTATACACGTATTCAATATCCTTACAATATCCAGAAACCTAGGAATTTTTAGAAATGACAATGAAAATAGGTTTACATTCAGAAAACTGAACTTATACCAACACGATGTAACTTGAAACCCAGTACCTTGTACAGATGATGTCTGCTTAAATGTTAAAACATCATAAAAATGACATTGCTAAAAACACACATCCTCGGACACCCAGTAAATGCAAGGCAGAAAAAAAATTTCAGTGAAATTAGCTTTCACTTTTCATGTAAATGGAGTGTAATATTCAAATTTCTTAGGATATCCCAAAGGATCTCAGGATTACTGGTAACATTTCATCATCTGTAGTATCCTTTTATGTTTTCCATCAATTGTATTCATAATTGTGCAGTTCTAAACCAGCTTCTAGAAATTCTGCTCAAAAACTGGTTTTAAGGTTCTCTATTAGTACTTTCCAAAACTTCTTCGAGTCTCAGATCAACACAGGCCACTAATCTATGCCCGATGGTCAGCTTTAGTTTTTTTCTTCCTACATTTAAAAAATAATAATTTTAAAATAATACATTGACAAAACTATTTCTCTCAAAACTAAGTAGAGTTAGCATGGAGTAGAGTATCTAATACTTAGGCAGACATGGAGAAATCTCAGCACTTCCTAAGGGCAAGGTATTGATTCTATGCTTAACTGGTGCCAGATTCCAAGGGATTTAGCTCCCACCCTGTGGCCACGAACGGAATGCCTGGTGGAGCTTTCTAAGGGGAGGATCCTCTTGAGTCTGATTCCCTCCACGCAGCCCCTGAATGTCAGAGGCAGAAAGATGGCCTACACCAGACCAAAGAGGTTCTATATGAGCATCCTGCGTAAACACCTCCTTTCAGTAATAAGACCTGAGTTATTACAACTCTAGTCATGTTACGTGCCACGTTGAATACAATGCTCTCAATAGGTTGTCAAGCTGTGCAACCCTACTGAATACACATTACTGAAGAAGGTCACATCTGGCATTCCCTAAGAGCCACAGTGAAGCCACAGCAGCAGTCACCTTTCTGAGCACAAAGCCTCGTCTCCTTTCTGTCTGTTTGTGCGGTTTTCCTTCTTTCTATGGGAGAACCAAAGCAACCACTCCCATTGGTTATGCAATTCTGGGAATTTAAAAATCACTCTTATGAGTTATGCAATTACCACAAAAGGTCTTGTGACTTGAGTACACATTCTTCTTTGCTCAGATCCTTGCTAGACTGCATTAGACTGTTGTTTATTGATCAATATAAAATCGTATCTCCTTCTGATGTCACATACAAAAATCCTTTGAGTCCAAACCATAAAGTCATAAATATTGTACACTCATTTCCCTAAGGATATCCCACTTCAAAGCTGTCTATGTAGTGTTTTCTCTTGATGCTGTAAGTAAATTAAACTCTGTTTGCTTACCTTATATAGCTTTTGTTTAATTATTATTTCAGGAGGTACTTTGTATGCCAATCTAAATTCTTCACCAAATCTTTGTTGCAAAATTCTTGCCTCAGTATCTGCTTTTGGGGAAACTAAAATTAAAAAAAGTACATTGAAAAATATATCAATTAAACATTACATGTCAATTACTCTGGTACACTATTTTTTTTAGTGCTCATGGAATACATTCTTATTTGACCGTACCTATGGTAACATACATTTTTACAGGAGCTCGTTGAAGGAAGTTATACAATCCATGACTTAATAATGGAGATACTATTTTTTTGAACATAAAAAAATCTTGATGTTTGCCACTTGCCATGTACTGAATTATGTCTCTCCCAAATTGATGTGTTGAAGCTCTAACTCCCAAAGTGACTCTATCTAAGGACAGGCTCTTTATAAGGTAATTAAGATTAAATGAGATCATAAGGATGGGTCCTAATCTGATAGAACTGTGGCCTTATTAGAAAAGAAAGATCTTTCTTTCTTTATTTATCAGACCTCAACACACTGTCATTCTGATTTCAGACTTCCAGCCATCCAAACTGTGAGAAAAGAAATTTCTGTTATTTAAGACATCCAGGGTATTGTATGTTGTTATAGCTGACAAATACCAAGCGGAATAATCCTGAGCTGAATAATACTCAACTTCTAGGCCTAGTTCATAAAAGCATGAGTAAATACTCAATTTCTAGGCCAACTTCTAGGCCTAGTTCATAAAAGCATGAATAAACACTCAACTTCTAAGTCAATTTCTAGGCCTAGTTCATAAAAGTATGAATAAATACTCAACTTCTAGGCCTAGTTCATAAAAGCATAAATAAATACTCAAATTCTAGGCCTAGTTCACAAAAGCATGCCATGCCTAATTGTCTGTGTTTTTTCCGTGGAATGTGTGTGTGGAAACTAATAGAATCCTGGAATCATCATCTGAAGGAGAAACACATATTGTTCATAGTCACCTGTTTTGGAATTTAGGAGATGCATTGACTTCCACTTATTAATCCGCTTAGATTTTGGGGTGTATCTATTATAGTACCTAGGGTACTTCACAGAGAAATTAGTACCTAGAAGTAGTGGAATATTGCCAAACTAAAAACCTGAAATTGTGTCCCTGACTTAGTGGTTAGGTAACAGAAAGCAAGGACCTTGGTTTTGGAGCCTGAAAAGATGAACAGCCATGGCATGTGGTGTCAAAATACAAGAAATTAACATCTGTATGAAAAATTATTTATCTATGAGTCTATGTTCTTAGACGTGGGGTTGGAAGGTGCCTGTGTCATATTGTTTTTATTTTATTTTTACTTATAGCAAGGCATTATTAGAAATGCAAATCTAAAAAAGAACTGACCAGCTGGTAGGCAGAGGTAAAGAATACAGAGTGAGTCTAGAAGTTTAGGCCCTCAACATTGGAAAAACAAATCACTTCTAGATCCCAAACAGTAGGATATAAAGATATTGACAAATGACTTCGATAACTTCTCAGATTTTTTTCCCTAGAAAAACTCAAATTAAATGCATAGGCCTGTTATCTGTTATTTCAGGTAGTCTCCAGCGATCTATATTACACCTCAGAAGATGTTCATGAAGATAAAAGAAAGAAATAAAGGAAAGAAGGAGGGAAAGAAGGAATGAAAAAAGGAAAGAAGAAAAAAGGGAAGAAAGAAGTGGAGGGGACAAAGGAAAGGTGGAAGGGAGGGAGGGAGGGAAGGAAGGAAGGAAGGAAGGAAGGAAGGAAGGAAGGAAGGAAGGAAGGAAGGAGCGACCTCTCAGAAAATGTACAGGAAAATTTAGGTTTACTCACTGGCATAAAGTACCAAGTAGAAACAAATAGATAGAAAGTCTGTTTTTTAAAGGTATTTCCAAAAGCTCCATGAACCTGAGTTAAAGAATTAGAGAAACTGTTGACTGATTCATCATTAACATAACTTTTACATTCCCAGACATACAGTATCAAGAAGTCAACTGTGAAAGCTACAGATCACCAAAAGGAGAAACACGTATAAACAACCACCTCAGGTATGGGCATAGACAAGAATGGAGGAAAAAGAGCTTTCTGGAGAGTGAGATCACGGGCCACAAAGAAAAAAAGACAAGAGAGTTATTTCCAGAGAGCAGGATCACGATCTAATCAGGACCTTCCTCCACCATTAGGGCACAGGCACCTCATGATGCCTGCCTGGCACAGGTTTGTCTTGCTGTGGACTAATGGCCACTATGTGCCTTCCATAATTCTGTTTTTCAGATGAATGTATCAATCATAGTTACCCCATCTTTTTTCTACCATTTGCCATTATAGAGTGGGAAGGTCTGTGTACTGTGTCATGAGGAGTCATATCTGAGCTTGATGAAGATATGTGCTTACTTAGCAGTTCTGGACTTTGAGTAGAAAGTAGTGACTGGATAGGAATTTGATTTATCTCACTTGGGGCAAAGGTGTGCATTCTATGCATGGGAGAAGGGTAAATATATTTGGTGCCTAAGAGGGCAGACTATGCCAGCGATTGGGTTGATATTCACCAAATCCATTTCCTCTTTCACCTGGGAACTCAGGCATATTATATTTTCTAGCTTGCAATTCATCTGCAAGCAATTGCTTGCAATTACTTCCTTTTTTTGAGTGGCTTCTGGTCAGTAGAATATGTAAGATCAGGCCAAGGACAAGACATGCTTCTCAGACAGGATTCTGTATCATTTAATTTCATTTTCTGTACCTTACTTTAACCCCTAACTAAAACCTGCTACAAGAAGAAGGGAAGATTAAGCTATAACGAGCACTCAAAGTTCTATTTTTGCACATTTGAATTGTGGTATATAAATTTAATCCCACGGTATCTAAATGTTATGAGATATCTTGCATTAGAGAGATCTGTTTAACCCATCAACTCAGTTTCCTGACCATCAAATTCTGTTTTCATGCAATACTTATTAGCATCCCACAGAATTAATTTGCTGTGTAAGTATAGTTCAGAAACTGGTCTATGGGTTAAGAGTACTTACGATTCCATTTGGAGAGAGTAACACCTCCTTCATTAGAAGACTCTCTTAGTAAGCACGAGTGTACCAAGTCTTCCCTGCATCATGCTATTCTTCTCTGAATTTGCATTTAGCTCAGGTCCAGATGGTAATAAGAAAACAAATTTTCATCTCTTAAAAATAGGAAAGATCGGCCGGGTGCAGTGGCTCATGCCTGTAATCCCAGCACTTTGGGAGGCTGAGGCGGGCAGATCATGAGGTCAGGAGTTTGAGACCAGTCTGACCAACATGGTGAAACCCTGTCTCTACTAAAAACACAAAAATTAGCCAGGCATTGTGGCACGTGCCTGTAATCCCAGCTATTCAGGAGGCTGAGGCAGAAGAATTGCTTGAACCCTGGAGGCGGAAGCTGCAGTGAGCTGAGATCACACCACTGCACTCCAGCCTGGGTGACAGAGCAAGACTTCATCTCAGAAAAAAAAAAAAAAAAAAAAAAAAAAAAAAAAAAAAAAAAAAAGAAAGAAAAGAAAAAAAAAAATAGAAAGGATCTTATTTTGTCACTGTTATTAACTGAATGTTTGCATCTCCCCAAATTTCATATGTTGAAATCTAATCCCCAATATGCTGGTATTTGGAAACGTGTCCTTTGGGAAACAATGGTCCCATGAGGGTGGAGCCCTGTTGATGAGATGGGTGTCTTCATAAGAGACAGGAAAGAGTTTGCTTCTCTCTTTCTCTCTCCGCTCTCTGCCATGGGAGGAGGTAAAGAAAGAGATGACCATTTCCCAACTATGATGAAAGTCCTCACCAGACATCAATCTGCTGACAGCTTGATCTTGGATTTCCCCACTCCCAGAACTGAGAAGTAGATGTTTGTTGTTTAAGCTGCCCAGTCTATTGTATTTTTTTTTTTATTGCAGCCCAAACAGACTAAGACAGTTACCTATATCCCTTAAGCCCCTCCCCTCCTCAGTGTTCCACTTAACTTTCATGTTCCTTGCATTAACTCCGATAAAATCCACATTGCTTGTCACAGGCAGACTATTTAATGCTGTTATCACATGAGTGTCTTCTCTTTGGGTATTTGAGAAAAACTCCAAGTTGCAAGTGAGGAAATGTCTAGCTTGATTCTCAAGGCATCTGGAGGCTTCTTTGGGGCAGGATTATGCTGGAGAGATTCAGAAGCAGTATGAAGAGGAGGGTCAAGTATGTATATATGTAGGTATGGACACAAGACGTAGGCAGGATAATGGTTTCTTCCACTTAAACGTGCAATCTTCTCAGGGGAGTCACGCCTAGTACTTGCTCAAGATGATTTTGTTTATCACACTTCCTGGTGACACACAGAGTGTCCCACAAATGCAGCCCCTTTTTTTATTCCCTTCCCTGGGACATTTGTGGTTACAAGTTGACAGTAGGCTCAGTCTGGGGCCTAGACATCTGAATCCTGACACACCCCTTCAATTCTCCTTCTCTATCTCTATTTCAATTATTTCCCTCTATACCTTAATTAACAAAAAGTTTACTCTTTTTCTTTTCTCACACAAAAATACTTATAAAGAGGTTCAGATTCTCCCAGAAAGAAAGTCTAGTATTTGTAACATGAACACTTATTCACACTGCCTCTGGGAAATAATATTTTACTCTTAAGAGTACTAAGGAAGTACTGTGTTTGGAAACTGTTTTAGTCAGGGCTCTCTAGAGTGACAGAGCTAATAAAATATATATATAGAGAGAGATATATATGAGTATATATGTGTGTGTATTATATGTGTATACACACACATATAATAGCAGTTTTATATATAGCAGTTATATATACTATATATTATACATAGATAGATAGATAGATAGATAGATAGATAGATAGACAGATAGCAGTTTATTAAGTAGTATTAACTCACACAGTCACAAGGTACCACAACAGGCCATCTGCAAGCTGAGGAGCAAGGAAGCCAGTCCGAGTCTCAAAGCTGAAGCACTTGGAGTCCGATGTTCTAGGGCAGGAAGCAACCAGCATGGGAGAAAGATGTAGGCTGGGAGGCTAAGCCAGCATAGGCTTTTCATGTTTTTCTGCCTGCTTTATATTCTGGCTGCACTGGCAGCTGATTAGATGGTGCCTACCCAGATTAAGGATGGATCTGCCTTTCCAGGCCGACTGTCTCAAATGTTAATCTCCTTTGGCAACACTCTCACAGACACACCCAGGATCAATACTTTGCATCTGTCAATCTAATCAAGTTGACACTCAGTATTAATCATCACAGAAACGAAGAGAAGAAAGAGCTCCTCTATTTGGAAACCGAGAGAAGCAAGTAGAAGAAACACTTTCATTCCCACTTGGTGGCTCATTCTCTGTTTTGGGTTGAATTGCACCCCCTCCTCCCAGCACCAATTCTTGTGTTGAAGTCTTAGGCCTCAGCACTCCAGAAGGTGACTATATTTGGAAATAGAGTCTTTATAGAGGTAATCAAATTCAAATGTCATTAGGGTGGGCCTTCATTGATTCAATATGGTATGCTTGTAAAAAGGGGAAAACTACAGATAGAAAAGTACGCAGGGAGAACATCGTGTGAAGATAAAGGCAGACTTGGGGTAATGTTTCTACAAGGCAAGGACCACCAAAGACTGCCAGCAAACCACCAGAAGCTAGAGGAGAGGCATGACACAGATTCTTTCTCATAGCTCTTAGGAGACATCTTGATCTGAAACTTTCAGCCTTCAGAAATGTGAGACAGTACATGCACGTTGTTCAAACCACTGTTTGTGTTTCTTATGACAGTCCTAGGAAACAAATAAATGTTCCTTTAAGGACAGACTAAAGAATTTCTTGTTGACCGGAAAAATCATCAATACCCACATGGCACACACTGAGTTCTCATATTCTGCTGCCCAGAGCTCCTGCCTGCTCTTGCATCCTACCAACCTTTCTTTCTGGGTTTATTAGTTCTCTCTCACCTTTTCTTTGGATCAACATGGCTTCTTGCTCCGTAACTGTGATGGTGGAGAGCTACAGGTGGTGGGGAGGGTGGGTGTTGGGGGAGGTCAGGGAAAGGTGGACAATTTGGGGTAGAGGGATCATTGTCCCATGTCAGCAGGGAGACTTCCTTTCCTTGTCTGCAGATTAGCTCACACTGAACTCTTACTAAGGCCACAGTATTTCGGAAACAAAGAAAATGAGTTTCACTTAGAGATGTCAGTTTGGAGCTTATAGTGCAGGTTTGGAAACAGAAGACAGGATGTAAGATAGAGCTATTGACCTGAGAATCAGTGAAATCCTGAAAGTGGGTGAGAATTTATAGGTATTCTCTGTATTCAATAAGAAAGACAGCTGAGGGAGGAACTCAATAAACCAAGATAGGGCAAGAAGGAGAACAAAATACAAATATAAGCTGACATTTATTATCCTTCTGTTAAGTGATAGGCACTATAACAATAATAAGATCTAACACATTCAGTACTTACTAGATATCAGGCACCATTTAAATACTTTTGAAATATTATCTAACCATCTAGCAAAAACTATAATCGTACGAGTCCTATTATTATCCCCATTTCTCCAATGAAGATACTGAGGGTCTTAGAGTTTACCAGTTAGGCAGTAGAGAGCTCATATGCTCTTCCTGACCACAGAACAATACTGGTAAGTCAATAGCTATAGGCTATAACCTACAATAGGTTAAGTGTACATTAATTTATGTTTGGAGCCTCCTATAATCTTCAGAGATAGAGTATGAGGTGGGTGCTGATAAATGATTTCTGTTTTGAAGACCGAGGTTCAGACAGGTTAAGTATGTTGTCTATAGGTACCAAAGCAGTTAATGGCAGTGTTTAGAATGCATGTAAAAACTGGTGGAATACGAATGAGGCATGTAGTTGTGTTGATGTCAATTTCCTGGTTTTGAGTATTGTATTATGGTTTTGTAAAATATCATCTTTGGAGAAAGCTGGATAAAGAGTAGATGGGACTTCTTTGTATTCTTTTCGCAACTTCTTGGGAGTCTTCAATTATTTCAAAAGGATGTTAAAATAATTTTCAAAAAGTAGTACTTTATTGAAACCCAGTTGTTTCTAGTTCTGAAGTGCACACACTTGTCCTGGATGATACACTTATTTTTCAAGATAGGAATAAGCAACAGACCAGGACAATAAAAAGTGAAGAGAGAGAGAGAGAAACAGAGAGCGAAAGAGAGACAGAGAGACAGAGGATAAATAATAAATAAAACACATGCAAACCTATAGACCATGTCACTGTGCAATCAGTCATTTTAAATACATTCTCAGTGCATTCACAGTGACTCTCCAAGGGCGGTATCAAAAATGTTTTCACACTTTGGGAAAATTTAGGCTTAGCAAAGTTAAGTCACACCACAGGTCATTAGTGTCAGTACCAAGAATAACCTTTAGGGCTCTTAAAACTCTGACTCCACAGCTTCTGCCATTTCTATTACACAAAGCTGCGTGGCAGAATCTAAAGAGAGAACTAGCTCAGGAGTCACGGAAGTAGATATTTCAGGGTTAGAATAGATAAGTAACATAGGCAGGCAAATGGTGCCCTTGGCTGGAATTTAACAGCTCTCATAGGGAAAACACTTTCACAGCAGGACAGAGGCTAAAGGTAATTCTGCAGTTGGAAAGGTCAAAAAGTGGTGAAGGTATGGGAACAGGCATTGTAATCCCCTTTTCAAAAAATTTGAAAGGCAAAAACTAGTGGATAGAGTTGAAGGAAGGGTCAAGGAAGATTGGTAAGGTAGGAGACAGCAGAAAAGACTTGAACATGCGTCTATCCTGTAAAAGGGAGCTTATTCCTATTCACAGTTGCAGCAGCCTAGACTCTAAGCTGCTTACAGGCATGATTGCTCTTCAATTTCCCTTTGCATGGAGAGCCTACCCCAGTACCAGGCACATAGACATACTAGGGACAAATACATGAATTTGGGTTGACTCTTTTAATTGCTCTAAATGTCATCACCCAAACCCAATTAATATAGCCTCACCATAACCTTAAATCTTGCACAAAAAGAACTCTGCCTTGAAGAAGCCTGTAGAAATTCAGCAGGGAGGGCTTCAATTTGAGTGCTGATCAGACTCAGCTTTGCGAGCTCTGGCAGAACCTGAAGAGATAGCTGCACACAGCCGTTGAAGCTTTAGGTTGCCTGCTGTTTCTTCTAGACAGCTGTCAAGGCTGATAAAACCTGTCATGCTTTCCCTGGCTGTGCAGCCATTTAATAGCAAAAAGACATCACCATAGCAAGCACAGTCAAGAGGCATAACGTTTTTGGAGAGGGATGGATGGATGCTCTGTTGTGTGTCTCCTTACAACAACTTAAATGTTGATCCATTCCTTGGGGGCATCCTCATCTACCACCCAGGAATTACTTTGGAGCTTACTTCCTAAAACAAGTCCAGAGTGTTTGATGGGCATTGTGCCCTTAGCACACAGAGAGACAAAAAAGCCAGGAGGTCAGGTGTGGAAATGTAAGGCAGTGTCTTAGGTAAGATTTAACAGCAGGGCAGTTCAGAATGCTCAAACGTACTTAAGTTTCTGGACTTGTCACAAAAGAGTTTTATTTCCTTTCAAATGTCAAAATAAATAATAATTTTAAAAACAGCTTGAACTACAGAGCCAATGGCTGGTTTGATTAAGGTGCCTGGAACAGGATGGAGTAAAATCAGACAATGCTGTGTTGCCAACTAGTTCATATGGCTTTGGAATGAGAAAAATCTTGTTTATCAAAAAAGTTGCGCAATTGTTATTTTCAAGTTTTATTTTCAAAAGGACAAGGCACAAGAAATGAATTTAATGAACTCTCATGGGAAACATCTAATATGAAAGAAGACATCTAACTAATCTTTAATTATCTTTAAGTTTATTCCACTGATGAAAAATCTAATATGTTTCAGAAATGGGATAAGCTAATTAAAATTTTCAAAGTTACAAAAATAGATGTTTGGATAGTTTTGTAGCCAGACACCTATTGCCAGACTGCTCTTCTACTATTCAACATGTTCATATAGTCTTTCTCTCTCTCTCTCTCTCAGTTGATCTGTGTATATACATTAATGCTTTCCCAACTCTTTAACTCTTCCTCAGTTTTACCATTACATAAATAGATGTAGATTGATAGTCGTTTAATTATATTGCTTAGGATTTATTGTGCTTCTTGAATCTAAGGATTCATGGCTTTTGTCAATTCTGAGAAATCATCAGCCATTATCTTCTTAAATGTTATATTTTCTATGTTCCCACTCTTCTCTCCACGTGGAATTCTGATTAGATATGCATGGTTTTCCTGTCTCTTCACTTTCATCTTTTTTATTTCTTTAACTCTCTCTAAAGCATACCACATTATTTTTTCCAAGCTTGATCCTACAGTTCACAAACTTTTTCTTTAACAGTTTAATCTCAACTCCACAAAACTTATTTTCCTATTTGTATTGTAGTTTAGCAATGTAAACTCATTTTTGGTGGAGCTTAACATGGGAATCTTGTGAGACAAACACTGAGATTTCTTCCTCTAGGTAGAATTTTCTTTTGCTTTTCCAAGAGTACCTTAAATTTTGTTATTCTGAGATTTTGAATATTCAGGAAGATTTTTTGTCATCCCCATCACAGGTTGTGACAGAAACACTAATTTTCTTCAGTGACTCATTTTGCATATAAAAGAATGTTTTTTAGTCTACTCTTTCACTCATGGTTTAGTATTTCAAGGACCCTGGCTTTTTGTGTGTGTGTTGTGGAGGAATGGGATATACTAGCTCTAATTCTATATTTTGTTTAGATCCAAGGTTTCTATTATATCCTTTATATGAACATTAAAACCCAATCCCAATTTGCCAAAATTGACAGGTATCCTCAGGAAACTCATAATTTCAGCCTTTTCTTGTTGTGTGCGTATGTGTGTGTGTATTCTTCATTTTTGACAACCTGAGGATTTTCTTTTTTTCATGAGAGCTCCTGTATGATTTAATGAAAAAACATGTTTACTTGTGAACCAAAAGTACTTTAAAATAAAGTCTATTAAAAAATGTTTGTCCAGTGTGGTTCTGGTAAAAAAAAAAAAAAAAAAAAAAACAGATGCGTAGACTAATGGAACAGAATAGAGAACTCAGAAATAAAACCACACACTTACAACCTTCTTATCTTCAACAAACCTGAAAAAAAAAAAAAACGAACAAGCAATGGGGAAAGGATTCCCTATCTAATAAATGGTCCTAGGAGAACTAGCTAGCCACATGCAAAAAATTGAAACTGGACCCCTTCCTTACACTTTATACAAAAATGAACTCAGGATGGATTGAAGACTTAGTTGTAAAACTGAAAACTGTAAAAAAAACCCCTATAAGAAAATTTAGTTAATACCATGCAGGACATATGCCCAGGCAAAGATTTCATGATTAAAATGTCAAAAACAATTACAACAACAGCAAAAGTTGACAAATGGGATCAAATTAAACTAAACAGCTTCTACACAGCAAAAGAAACTATCATCAGAGTGGACAACCTACAGAATGGGAGAAACTTTTTGCAATCTATCCATCTGACAAAGATCTAATATCCAGAATCTACAAGGAACTTAAACTTACTTACAAGAAAAAAACAAACAACCCCATTAAAAAATGGCCAAAGGATCTGAACAAATATTTCTCTAAATAAAACATTCATAAGGCCAACAAACATGTGAAAAAAGAAAAGCTCAACATCACGAATCATTACAGAAATGCAAATCAAAACCACAGCAAGATATCATCTCATGGCAGTCAGAATGGTGATTATTAAAAAGTCAAGAAACAACAGATGCTGGTGAGGTTGTGGAGAAAAAGGAACACTTTTACACTGTTGGTGGGAGTGTAAATTAGCTCAACCATTGCTGAAGACAGTGTGCGATTTGTCTGAGATCTAGAAGCAGAAATACCATTTGACTGAGCAATGCCATTACTGGGTATCTATCCAAATAAATAGAAAGCATTCTAATATAAAGATACAAGCACATGTATGTACATTGCAGCACTGTTCACAATAGCAAAGACATGGAATCAACCCAAATCCTATCAACTAGATAAAGAAAATGTGGTACATCTATACTATGGAATACTATGCAGCCATGAAAGGAACAAGATCATGTCCTTTGTAGGGATGTGGATGGAGCTGGAAGCTATTATCCTCAGCAAACTAACACCAGAACAGAAAACCAAATATTGCATGTTCTCATTTATAAATGGGAGCTGAATGATGAGAACACATGTACACACAGGTGATGGGTTGATCTGTGCAGCAAACCACCACAGCACACTTTAACCTATGAAACAAACCTGCATATCCTGCACATGTACCCTGGTTCTTAAAAGTTGAAGAAAAAAAAGTTTGTCTACATTTTATCCAGGATATTACAATTATGTGTATATGTGTGAAATAGAATTTGTTGTAGAATGCTATTTCTCACAATAATAAGTTAGACATATTACTAGAAATAGAATTCCTTCAAATGTTTTGAAGGAAAAACAAATAGAAATTTCCAAACAAGATATAAAAGGAAAACTAGAATGGCCAGGTGCGGTGGCTCATGCCTGTAATCTCAGCACTTTGGGAGGCCAAGGCAGGCAGATCACCTGAGGTCAGGAGCTCAAGACCAGCCTGGCCAACAGGGTGAAACCCTGTCTTTGCAAAAATACAAAAATTAGCCAGGTGTGTTGGTGCACACCTGTAATCTCAGCTACTTGGGAGGTTAAGGCAGCAGAGTCACTTGAACCCGGGAGACAGAGGTTGCCGTGAGCTGAGACTGAACCACTGTACTCCAGCCTGGGCAGCGAATGCAAAACTCCATCTAAAACAAAAAAAACCTAGAATGAATAAGAAATCCATCAATTTTTTTTTTTTTAATCAAGAATTGACAATTGCCGGAGTAGAGTTTAAACCAAAAGAATGCATGTATATTACAATTATTGGATGATTTGTTGACATCAGAATGATAATCACAAGTTTATCTAAACTATCCACATTTTTACATTTATCTTTCTGTTTTAAGTTAAATAGTAAAACGGCCTGTGAGATAGGTGAACTACTTTTGACCATCTTAGTGTTTACAGTAAAACCTGCCTAGTTTTATCTTTCCTTAGTATAAAACATCCCATTTTGAGTTCAGGAAAGTGTTGATTTTCTTCCCCTTCAAATAAGATTTCAGGGGAAAAAACGTAAAACAAGCCTGAAGCCTTGTTAGGTTCTTTCTTTCAAATATCTTCTTTGTTAAAAAATAAAACAATTATACCAGAAATACTAATTATCTGTCTAATATCCATTTTGTAAACTGTGAGTAATCTTGGATAAACTGTGTTGTAAGAGATAAAGTATGAAGAAAATTTCTCTTGAGACACTGAGTTAATTACCATAATTCATTGGTTGGCCGTGACTTCTACCACTTCAAAAAAGGCTTTTGAACCAAGGCCATGTTGAGGAATTACCTTATTTTAATTTCTTTTCACCATATTGTAACATGTGTCTTTAGTACATTTAATGGTGGAACAACAGCTCTTTTGTAAATCATTCTCTTACAAATCCAGGGGTATATGGTATTCTAGAGATTATTTGATTCTAATAATAATGAGTGAAAATTTTAGGATAGACTACATTACCCTTAACATTCCCCTTTTATCTAACCACTCATTTATATATTCATCTAAAAACTTTGGATACTTTCTATACATCAGTAACTGTTCAAAAAACAGAAGAAACAGTGTAAGAATTATTTCATTCATGAGAGTGAATGAATTTTGAATTCACAGTGGAACGTTTCATACAACATATGGGAGCATTTATATATGTCTGAGTGTTGCACTGGCACTTTGTGTAATTACCCTATGATTTTGAGTTCAGAATAGGATATTTTTCCCCCTCATAAGAAGATGTTATTTTCTGTGTATTAATCAAATTGGGGTAGTCTAAGTCACATGGAAAATCACCCAACTAGCATAAACTTTGCATGATCATTAATATAACTTACTGTGTTAAGGCAGTGAGTTTGGGAGACTGTTTAGAAAGGGCTTGTGCTTCTTCAGCAGCCACAATACTTACCTCACCTTCCCACTTCACAGTGTTATGTACTCCAGTGATCAAGCATGTGGATCCTAAAGGAGGCCTCTCTGGGTTCAAATCCTGCTTCTTCCACTTCAGCAAATTACTGAACCTCTCTGTGCTTCAGTTTATTTTTAAACAGCATAAAAATATTCTCCAGCACATAGAATTGGGGTGAGGCTAAAAGAGTTAATCGATTCCAGTATCTGGAATGCACTAAAAGTTCAACAAATGTTAACTGTTATAACACCACCCTGTTCCATCTTATTTTCATGATTTTCTGACCCATTTGGCATTCAAATATGGGATATATATCTTTAGAATTATGAAATTTAAAAAGACATAACATAGTGAGAACAGGGAAGATGGTAAATACACAAGTGACAATAAAAGTTGTAAACAGAATATTGCAAGCACACGAAAGAGGCCCTTTTACTCCCTGCTGAGAAATCATGATGTGTTTGATACAAGAAGTGACAAGAAGACACACTTCAAAGTATGGAAGGAATATTCTAGATCTGGGAAACATTTAAGATAAAAAGAATATGGCGTAATAAATATAATTCTTGGTTTCTTTTCTCTGGAAAACAATTCTTAAATACCTTTAAGATGCTGCACATTTGGGAATATAAAGTTGAATTAGAAAGTCTCTCCACCATTTTGCAGTTCACAGCACAGGGGCTGAAGGAGAGATGGATTATACATAAATGAAGAATCACAAGTAATATGTAAAGGAGAACCAGGGAAAGACTACTCAAGTCCGACTAGGAGAAGAGAAGCCCAGTCTTAGAGGTTTCTCAAATGGAGTTAACAGGAGACCTGGGTCTTGGAGATAAGTAAGAATTACACAGATAAAAAACATGGAGAAAGGTTGAGTAAGAATAATTCAAACAGAGAAAAGAGCATTCAAAGCACTTTTAGATTTATAAAAACTGTGGTAAATTCTGCAATGAAAGTAGTTATGTAAATTATGTGAATCAGAGATAATTCCTTACATTCATATATGGTAAATTTAGACTTTATACATTATTTTACTACTTTGTCGTTTTATTTTGTAAGTCTTTATAGCAGCCTAATGTGGAAGTAGAAATATTATCCTATCGTTCAGATTAGGACAATGAGGTTCAGAGAGTTACAAATAATGGTTGACATTATTTATAAACAATAGAAAGATTCAGATTTATTATAAAAAATACAGAAAGTATACACAATATGAAGAAGCTGATTTGGTTCAGATTAAATGTCATGTTAACAAAGTTGGATAAGAATATGAAAGAAATTTCCCTGGGGTGAGATCAATGTAAATGAAATAGGAAGAGAGGCCATTTGCTTAAGGTATCAGAGATGCTTTGAACTGCTGATCAATTTCACTGCCTCAGGCATCTTTTGGACCTATCTTCTCAATGTTTTCCAAAAGTCTGTGGACCTTGGAAGAATACTCATTCTGTCCAAGGCTCAATGTTAAAGGGAAAGAGGTAGAATTCACTGCAAACGCATATTGTTTTATAAATTCCTGCTAATGAAAACTAATGAATGTGCAGAATACCTTCAGAAGGCTGAACAGATCCTTTCCTTTCAATCTTCTCTCCCCTATATATCTTAATGCAAATACTTATTTTAATTTTCCGTAAAGTTAAAATATACTTTAACAGTTAACACAGTTTCATTGCCTAAAATTATCCACTCTGACTTTAACTTATTTGAGGATAGTTTTCAAAGCAGATTAAATGTGCTTTATAAAATTTAGTTACAATATATTAAAACATTTTAAAACATTTGGAAAATAGTTGGATTTGCATAAGCGTCCATCGCCCCCCG
>NW_016805866.1:5929725-5960581 GCF_001698545.2 Rhinopithecus bieti | reverse complement strand
TTAATGCAAATACTTATTTTAATTTTTCCGTAAAGTTAAAAATATACTTTAACAGTTAACACAGTTTCATTGCCTAAAAATTATCCACTCTGACTTTAACTTATTTGAGGATAGTTTTCAAAGCAG
Organism: Rhinopithecus bieti; assembly: GCF_001698545.2. NCBI lineage: Eukaryota > Metazoa > Chordata > Mammalia > Primates > Cercopithecidae > Rhinopithecus > Rhinopithecus bieti. The sequence continues at coordinate 5,960,455 of NW_016805866.1, read as the reverse complement.
ATTAAATGTGCTTTATAAAATTTAGTTACAATATATTAAAAACATTTTAAAACATTTGGAAAAATAGTTGGATTTGGATAAGCGTCCATCCCCCCCCGCCATATCTAGTAAAACAGAACTCTGTCTTAATTCTTTTTCTCACATATCATTTTATGTACTTAGAAGAAATCTCTGTTAACTTAAATGAATTTGACAAATGGATTTAGCAGATGAACAGATGCATTTAAAATATAACAGATGGGCCTCCATTTTCTTAGGTGAGGCGATCTATATCCATTTTATCAAATTACAAGGATGCAAGAATATGAAGCTCAAATGATACACAAAGAATTAGAAAATATTGATGGCATCATGCCATATATTAAACAGACCTTAACATTTTATTAAATTTGAAATACATATTGGGGATATCTGAAAAGCTTTTTTTATTAATAAGAGTCATATTAAATAGGAAAGAATAAGCAAGCATTCCAAAGCACTTGGCATTTTCCAAAATTTCTTAAATTATGAGCAGAAAAATGTAGATTCTACAGCCTTCTTTAAGGATGTGTGACCTTTATAGGGTTACGAGAGAATTATTTTTGAAACATAAGATTATGAAGTCTTACTTATTAGAAAATTGAGGTCAAAATGATGAAGTTATCTGCTGAAAAGAAAATAATGGCAGAGCTAGGACTATAACCAAGAACTTATGAATTGCTTTTGAATGTTAACCCTTTCTTGATTTCATTCTTTCTACAGAATTAGTTCCAGTAAAAAGGACTATTGATAGCTTAAGTAGGAACGAACAGTAGACATGGAACTTTACTTATGGTACCTATGATACTGCAAATCCAGTTCTCCATACGCTTTCCTTCTTTCAACATTGCTTGTCAGATCATGAAATTAATACTTTTTTACTTTTATTTTATAGTATTTTGAGAATTTTTAAGTATCTTTAAGTAATAATGTCACTATCTAAAATATAATACTAATCTGAGTTCTTGAAACTCAGTTCCAAAAGCACTGATCAATACATGGGACAATACATGAGCCACCACGCTCGGCCCTGAAAGTATAGTTTTTACCATCACCTTAAATAAAATAACAAAGATCCTTGGATTATAATGGGACTATATGCTAATAAACCCATCATAAGTCAAAATATCATGTCAAAATTCATTAGCACCCCATTAAACCCATCATAAAGTCAAAAAATGTAAGTTGAATCATGGTGAGTTGGGAACGATTTGTATTTAAAATTTGTGAAATATATCCGCTGGGCACAGTGTCTCATGCCTGTAATCCCAGCACTCTATGAGGCTGAGACAGGTGGATCACCTGAGGTCAGGAGTTCAAGACCAGCTTGGCTAACATGGTGAAACTCTGTCTCTACTAAAAATACAAAAATTAGCCCGCTGTGGTGGTATATGCCTGTAATACCAGCTACTTGGGTGCTGAGGCAGGAGCATTGCTTGAATCCAGGAGGCGAAGTTTGCAGGGAGCCGAGATCATTCCACTGCACTCCAACATGAGCAACAGAGTGAGACTCTGTCTCAAAAAATAATAAAAAATAAAATGAATAAAATATATGAATATTACTATCTATGTTACATAATTATCTTGTTTATAAAAAAAAACAAAACTTCATTTTGGAGGATTTCTTGACTGACTTTTCCACGAGTTAGGAAAATGCTAGACACAAAAAACAAACCAAAATCTCAGTAGGTTAAGTAAAAATGTTCTGGTTATCTATTACTGAGTAAAAAACAACTCATTGACTTCATGGCTTAAGATAACAACCATTGAATTGCTCACTATCGTTTGAGTCAAGAAGATAACCACTATTGAACTGCTCACTATCATTTGGGTCAAGAATTCCGGCAGGTCCCAGATGGCAAGCCTCACTTCTGCTCTACATGGTGTTGCCTGGGATAGCTTGGCTGCAGCTCGAGGATCTAAATTGTTAACTTAGTCCATTTGGATTGTCATGACAAATGCTGTAAACTAAGAATAACAATAGGAATTTATTTCTCACAGTTTCAGGGTCTAGGAAGTCCAAGATCAAGGGCTGACAAATTTGATGTCTGGTAAGGTTCAGCTTCCTACTTCAGAAACAGCTATCTTTGTGCTATGTCCTCACATGAGAGAAAGGGCAAGAGAGCTGCCTGCCATTTCTTTTACAAGGGTGCTAATCCCATTCATAAGACCTCTGCCTTCATGATCTAATTACTTCTCAAAGACTCACCTCCTAAGATAGGTTTTTATATATAAATTTTGGGGTGACACAAACAGATGGCTTACTCATATTTTGGGTCCCTGGTTTTAGCTAGCACTTTGTGGTACCCCATTTCTCCCCCTGGTGGCTTTTCTCTCCACCTGGTCTCTCATTATTCTGTGGTCTAGCGCATGTTTCTTTGTATGGTGCCTGGCTTCCATGACAGTAAAAACAAAGGTGATAGTCTTTATAAGGCTTAGTCCCAAAAGTCACAGAACTTCACTTTTGCTGCTTTCCATTGGCCCAAGAAAGTCACAGAACCAATTGAGAGTTGAGACTTATGTGAAGAGAAATTAGACTCCTGCTCTTGATGGTAGAAAGGATAAAACTACATTAAAAAACGACATAATGGGGCATAAGAAATGAAGAAATTTCTCAATTCAATTTTTTATGTTCCTATGAGAAACTAGAAAAAAGAAGAGCACAACACAAGCAGAAGGAAGGAAATGGTAAAGATCAGAGAAGAGAGAATGAAGTGGAATGTAAAAAAAGCAATAGAGAATTTCAGTAAAACAAAAGGGGCATTCCTTGAAAACATCAGTAAAATTAGCAAACATCTAGTAAGGCTGAATTAAAATAAGAAACAAATAATCAATATTATAATAAGTAAAGGGAAAACACTACATTCCATAGCCATTAAAAAGATAAAAAGGGAATATTGTAAATAATTTTACAATTATAAATTTGACAACTTAGAGAAAAATAAACCAATTCACTGAAACCCACAAAGTACTAGTACTTAATCAACATGAATTAGATAATTGGAATAGCCCTAGAATTAGTAAAAAAATGGAAAATAATTTAAAAGCTCAAAAAATTATTCTCTAGGACCAGATTTTTTTCATGGGCAATTCTACCAAATATTTTTACAGAATTATCATAAATTTTGCACAATCTCTTTCAGAAAATATAAGAGTAGCGAACACTCCCCAACTTGTTTTACGAGGGCATTATTACTCTAATACAAAAAAAAACAGAGAAAATACAGAAAAAAAATGAAAACTACAGATCAATATCTTCCATAAATTTAGAGACAAAAATCCTTTAAAAAATTAACAAACCAAATCTAACAATGTATAAGAATTACATACTATGACCAAGTGGGATTTATTGCAGGCATACAAGGTCAGTTGGACCTCTAAAACCTAATCAATGCAATAAATCATGTCAGTGAGCTAATGGAGAAAACTCATGAAGTCTTAACCATTAACAATTTCCAACACCCAAACATAAAAAAAACTCTCAACAAGTTAGTAATGGAAGGATATTACTTCAACTTGATGAAGAGCACGTACAAAAAAATCTAGAGCTGACATAATGGTGAGACAGATGCTGAATTTTTTTTCTAAGATAAGGCACAAATTTTTTTTCCTAAGATAAGGCACCACTCTTATCCAAAATAGTACTGAAAGTTACAAGTACTTTCATAATGTTAAATAAATAAATAAATAAATAAATAAAGAATATATTGAAAGGAAAGAAATAAAACTGTCTCTATTTGCACATGAAATTATTATCTCTGTAGAAATTCCTAGGAAATCTACAAAAATACTTCCAAGAACAAATACACGAGTTCAGCAAAGTTGTAAGATAGAAGATTCATGTGCAAATATCAATCACATTTATGTATACCGTCAATGTACATATAAGAACCAAAATTGAAAACATAATAGCATATTCAAACCGTCCAAAGAAAATGTTTAGGTATTCACTTAATAAAAAAAATACAGGATCTATATGATTAAAATTATGAAACTACTGTTGAAAGAAATCAAAGAAGACCTAAATAAATGGAGAAGCATATTGTGTTTATGAAGTGGAATCCTCAAAAGATTTATAATGTTAATTCTTACCTTCTTTATGCATAGGTTTAACACAGTTGTTACCAAAATTCTAGCAAGAATTTTTGTAGACATAGACAAGTTGACTCTAAAATACATATGGAAAGCACAGGCTGTATACTAGCAAAAGCAATCTTGGTAAAGAAGAATAAAGTTGGAAGAATCACACTACCTAATATTAGGGCTACTATACAGCTACAGTAATCGAAGCAATGTATTATTGTCAGAGGGATAGTCATATAGACAAGTGGAAAAGAATAAAGAACTCAGAAATAGCCACTCACGAATATGCTCAACTGATTTTTGATGATGTTAAAAAAGTAATTCAATGTAGGAAGGACAGCTTTTTCAACAAATGATGCTGAAATAACTGGACATCCATAGGATAAAAAATAAACCTTGATCTAAATCTCATGCGTTATACAAAAATCAGCTCAAAGTGAATCACACACTTAAATATAAAACACAAAGCTATAAAATATTTAGGAAAAAAAAGAGAACATCTTTAAAATCAAAAGTTAGGGAAAAGTTTTAGACTTGATACCAAAAGTATGATTTATGAAATAAAATGTTATAAATTGGAATTCATTAAAATTAAAAACATTTGGTTTGCAAAAGCCTGAAAAGGAAGAAAAGACAATGTAGAGACTGGGAGAAAACATTTGCAAATCATATATCTATCAAAGGTCTAGTGTCTAGAATATATAAAGAACTATCCAAACAGATATTTTTCTGAAGAGGATGTACAGATGGCAAAGAAGCATTTGAAAAGTGTTCAACATCATTAGCCATCAGGGAAATGCAAACTGAAACCACAAAGAGACATCACTACATATCTATCACAACGATTAAAATAAAAAAAAAAATAGTGACAACATCAAATCCTGGCAAAAATGAAGAGAATCTGCCTCACTCATAAACTGCTGATGGGAAAGTAAAATGTTGCTGCCATTCTAAAAAAGTATTGCACATTCCCTAAAGAACTAAACATGAAATTACTGTATTCCTCAGCTATTGCACACAAACGTATTCATTTCAGAGAAATGAAAACTTACATTCACACAAAAATCTGTACAAGACTGTTCATAGCAGCTTTATTAGAATAACTAAAAAATTGAAAACAAATCAGATGTCCTTCAGCAGGTGACTGGCCAAACTGTATCCACACCATAGAATACTACTCAGTAATAAAAGGAAGGATTTATTGATGCATACACCAACTCGGATTTATCTCCAGGGAATTATAGAGTGAAAAAGCCACTACTAAAATGTGACTTCCTGTACAATTCCATTGGCAAAACAGCCTTAAAATGACAAAATATAGAAATAGGGAACAGATTAATAGTTTCCAGAGGTCAGGGATAAAGTTGAGAGAGGGGAGGTGGTTGTGTCATAAAAGGGCAACGCGAGGCAATACCTGTGGTGATGAAACTGTTCTGAACGTCAACTGTGGTGGTGGACACATGAGTCTATAATGTGATAAGATTGCATACAACTAAACACACACACACACACACACACACACACACACACACACACAGGAATAGATGCAAAACTGATGAAATCGGAATAATATTTTTGTTTATATTGATGTTAATGTGATACACCATAATCTTATAAAATGTTGCCATTGAGAGAAATGGTAAAATGTACAAGGAATTTTTTTGTGTAGTTTCTTATGAATGCATATGTATCTACACATGGGAAGAGTTGGGAAGGGATTAGGAAGCAATCTAGGACCAAAAGTTTCTTTCCTAGTTTTGTGCAGTTCACAATTCTCATGGACACATGTAATGGGGAGAATCTCTTCCAATGGTAACTTAGGCTTTTTTCTTCTTGAAATTCCATCATTTTCCTATATTGCTTCAGCATGAGTCAACAGAAATCCTGCATCTTTAGGAATATAATGTGTACGATAGTGGTTTGGATGTTTTCATGGGCCAGTCCAAGAAATGCTCAAATTGCTTTCCATTTTTTCCTACTATTTACAGAAAGTTTCATTTTGTTTTAAGATTATAATAACACTGTCTGATGAATAATAATTTTAACATCCAAAACCCAATTCCAAATGTGTGCCAAGATTTGTCAAAACGTAAAGCTCAAATATTTGACACAGTAAGATTTCTGAGTATCGATGTTTAATTTAGGATTAAAACATTTGATTTTATAAAGTATAGTTTTCACTATTCTATTGAATGAAATTCCCCTTCCATTGAAGAGAATATCATCTTGCCACTTCTTAACTGAAAAAGAGACATGGTAATGTAATCTTGCTGTGCCCAAGAAACTGCATATGTCAGAAGTTGTTGTAGCAATCAGGGAATAGTCTCTCTCACTACAGTTTTGGATATAGATCATGTAGAAGTCTGGGTCTAGGGTCATTCTGTGTCTTCTTCATCTTCTGTTTTGTTTTGTTTTGTTGGGTTTTGGTTTTGTTTTTGTGTGTGTGTGTGTATGTGTGTGTGTGGTGATTAGAGTATAGAACCTACGAGTGGGCCAGTAGCCTAATTATCCCTAGGAATACCTATCATTTGAAAGGCACAAGGTGCACCTCAACAATTTTGAATGCCCACAAGAGTGTCCTGAATTACTGCTATGCCCCAGAGCCAAATATCAAATAAGAAAGCCCACTGAAAAATCATCTTCATCTTCATATATTTGAATAAAAACTGTAAACCTAGATAGGAATTATAAAATTTTAGTGAACTATTGCTTTAGAGCATTGAAAAAAATAGACTGTAAACTTGCTAATAAGTAAGACAAGCTTGATTTTCTAAAGCGAAGAGAACAGTTAGCTACAGTTTCACAAACTCATAATCATTGCCTACTAAAACGTGCCAGAATCTAATACAACAGAAATGTTCTATTTATAAAATACATAGTCAAGTTTGCATTTATATTTTGGGCCCAATTTACATATTGAAATAATATCTATATTTTGAGTGCTTAGATATAATTACATGAGTGCTTTAATAACCCTTCATCATTATAAACAAATAGGAAATGTTTACATCATTTGATACTAAAATAAATCTCAACCAAAATGCTATTTGGTAAAAGCTGTAATAATTTCACGAAGTTTTAATAAATCTTATTCATGTAGAATGGCTTTGCATTTCTGAAAGCTGTACTTATTATGTCAAAGATTCAGAAAATATTTCAAGACCCCAAATAAAGACTCCTAGTTAAACACATAAGGCAACAGTTCAAGAAAAAAATTAATGTATATGTAATATATATAGTAACTTTCAGTAAAACAGATCTAAAGAGAAAATTTCACCCAAAAAATTAACTTGGTAGTACTAAATTTTTAATTTTAAGATAGTTCCATTACTAATTTATAATGCCACAATGAAATATACACAAAGCAAAAATAAGTGGACATGTGAAAAAATAAACAACACTCTGTCAATGCCCATATTTTCAATATGTACTTCACAGAACTGAATTTTACATATCATCTAGTAAGTGAATTTCTGCTTCCAAAGTGTCCCATTTCACATATGTCTCCAGGTTTCATAATTAGGACTGTCCCAAAAGATAAGCTAAGTAGTCACATATTTAATATAATTTGAGATCTGATATTGAAAGGCACTACCCTTAAAATAAATATTCCATCTGCCTCCCAGAGTCTCTAAAATTGCATTACTTTAGGTCTCTTCTTGACTTACAGTCATCATGCTTCAAAAATCACTATTAAAATGCAATTAATACTGAAGGGAATTTTGTATAATATTACTATATCTCTTTAGGTTAGTGTCTACAACTTACACAATTAAGATTGGCCAAAATCTTTGAAATACCACTAAGAGATTACATTTGGACATAAAAATTCATAAAGCAAAACTTTTAGAAATGTGAAGTACATACGAAATAATCTTAAACATGTTAAGGAGTTTTATATAGCTTTCTTAGACTTTATAGATAAAATATATAAAGTTAGAGAATTTAAATATCATATTAATACATTTTATTTAATACATAGGCATACCAAAGATATTGAGGGTTTGTTTCCAGACTGCTGTAATAAAGCAAATCATACACAGGTTGTTTTTTGGTCTCCTAGTGCATATAAAAGTTATGTTTACACTATGCTGTAGTCTATTTGGTGTGCAGTAATATTGTCTATAAAAGCAATGGACGTACTTTAATTAAACTGCTACCAATCATGTGAGCCTTCAGCAAGGAGTTGGAATCTTTTGCTGGTGGAGAGTTTTCCTTGATGTTGATGGCTGCTGACTGATAAGAGTGATTAGGGTTCTCTCTGTCTCTCTTTTTTATTATTTATTTATTTATTTATTTATTTATTTATTTATTTATTGAGACTGCATCTCTCTGTGTCACCCAGGCTGGAGTGCAGTGTCACTATCATAAAGCCCTATTGAGTAGAGGGAACTACAGGCATGTGCCACCACATCCAGCTAATGAAGAAAAAAAAAAAAAAAAAAACGTAGAGATTAAGGGGTCTCACTTTCTTGTCCAGGCTGGTCTCAAACTACTGGCCTCAAGTGGTTCTTCTGTCTCAGCCTCTCAAAACACTGGGATTACAAGCATATGCCACTGCACCCACATGGTAATTTCTTAAAATAAGACAACAGTGAAGTTTGCCACATCAATCAACTTTTCCTTTGAGTAAGATTTTCCCATTGGGTGCAATATGCTGTTTGATAGCATTTTACCCAAGGTAGAACTTCCTTCAAAATTGGAATTAATCCTCTTAAACTCTGGTACTGCCTTATTAACTAAGTTTATGTAATATTCTAAATTCTTTGTTGTAATTTTGGCAATGTGCACATTATCTTCACCAGTAGATTCCATCTCAAGTAAACACCTTCTTTCCTCATAATAAGAATCAACTCAACCATGCAAGTATTATCATGAGATGATAACAATTCAGTTCCATCTTCAGGCTCAACTTTTAATTCTAGTTCTCTTGATATTTCCACCACATCTGAAGTGACTTCCTCCACTGGAGTGTTGAACCCCTCAAAGTCATCCATGAGGGTTGAAATTAATTTCTTTCAAACTCCTGCTAATGTTCATTTCCAAGTGAAATTGGAAACTCCTGCTAATGTTCAATTTCCAACTCCCCAATAGAACAGATGCTTATGGATTTTTTGGTTAAATATAGAAATTGAGTATCCTAGTCTTAAAGCTTGAAGCTTACATTTATCTTATCTGAGTTCCTTTCTCAGGAAACCAATCATCATGTCTCTCTTCAAGGAACTGCAACTTATCAGGTCGCTGCATTTGGACAGAAACACCAGAACTTTCACCTGTCATGATTGCGTAACTGCTCGCCTGCTGCCTGTGACCAACTTCTCTTTCACATCCACCACTAATTCCTACTCCCCCATGATTAGTTACAACTTTTTCCCTGCTATAAAAGCCCTCATTTTTATTGGTTGGGGAGACATATTTGAGACTGATCTCCTATGTTCAGCAACCTGTTATCTCAGTGATTGGCATTCTGTGTGGTGAGCTGTGAGACCCAGATTGAATCTCTGCCATTTCAGTAACTTTATGTATGATGAATGTTCCTAATGGTATCTAGAATGATGAATCCTTTCCTGAAGATTTTTCCATTTACTTTGCCCAGAGCCCTTGGAGGAATCACTCTCTATGGTAGTATAGCCTTTTGAATTTTAATTATTGATCTTATAGCCATATGAAATTACTCTTCGATCCATGTGCTGTAGAATAGATGTTGTGTTAGCAATAATAAAAACAACACTGATATCCTTTGACATCTCCATCAGACCTCCTGGGTGACCAGGTGCATTGCCAATGGACAGTAATATTTTAGAAGGAATCTTTTTTGGAGCAGTAGATCTCAGCAGTGAACTGAAAATATTCAGTAAACCATGCTATAAACAGATGTGCTGTCATCCAGGATTTGTTGTTCCATATATAGAGCACAGACAAAGTAGATTAATATATCTTTATGGGCTCTAGCATTTTCAGAATGGTAAGTGAGTATGAACTTCAACTTAAAGTCACCAGCAGCATTAGCGCCTAATAAGAGAGTCAGCCTGTTTTTTAAAGCTTTTAAGCCAAGCATTGACTTTTCTTCTTTAATTATGAAAGCTTTGTATGGCATCTTCTGACAATAAAATGCTGTTTTATTTACATTGAAAATCTGTTGTTTAATGTAGCCACCTTTGTCAATGATCTTAGCTAGATCTTCTGGATAATTTGCTGCAGCTTCAACATCAACACTGGCTGCTTCACCTTGCACTTTTGTGTTATGAATATATCTTCTTTCTTTAAGCTTCATAAACCAACCTCTGCTAGCTTTATTTTATTTTATTCTTTTTGAGACGGAGTCTCGCTCTGTCACCCAGGCTGGAGTGCTGTGGCTGGATCTCAGCTCACTGCAAGCTCCGCCTCCCGGGTTTACGCCATTCTCCTGCCTCAGCCTCCCGAGTAGCTGGGACTACAGGCGCCGCCACCTGGCCCGGCTAGTTTTTTTTGTATTTTTTAGTAGAGACGGGGTTTCACCGTGTTAGCCAGGATGGTCTCGATCTCCTGACCTTGTGATCCGCCCGTCTCGGCCTCCCAAAGTGCTGGGATTACAGGCTTGAGCCACCGCGCCCGGCCTCTGCTAGCTTTAAACTTTTTTTACTGCAGCTTCCTCATCGCTAGACTTTATAGAATTAAAGAGAGTTAGAACCTTGGTAAGGATTAGGCTTTGGTTTAAGGGAATATTGTAGCTGGCTTGATCTTCAACCCAGATCACCAAAGCTTTGTATTAGCAATATGTCTGTTTTGCTTTATCATTCATGTATTCACTGGAGTAGCATCTTTAATTTCCTGCAATAACTTTTCCTTTGCATTCACAACTTGGCTAACTGTTTTGTGCAAGAGACCTAGCTTTCTTTCAGGTATCTCAGCGTTCAACATGCCTCCCTCGTGGAGCTTAATCATTTCTAACTTTTGATTTAAAGTGAGAGACATGTTACTCTTGCTTTCACTTGAACACATAAAGGCCATTGTAGGATTATTAACTGGCCGAATTTCAATATTGCTATGTCTTAGGGAATAGAGGGACCTGAGGAAAGGGAGAGAGATGAGGAAAGCACAGTGAGAACATATACATTTATCAATTAATTTCAGTAGTAACATCAAAGATCCCTGATCACAGATCATCATAACAGATATAATAATAATTATAAAGTTTGAAATGTTACAGTAATTACCAAAATGTGACACAGAGACATGAAGTAAGCAAGCACATACTGTTAGAAAAGTGGCACTATAATAGACTTGCTCAATGCAGGGTTGTCAGAAACCTCAATTTTTAGAAAATGCAGTATCTGTGAAATGCAATAAAGTACAATAAAACAAGGCATGCCTGTATGTAAAAAACCTCTCTACCCCACAAACAGAGCATTGCAGCACTTTATCAGTAAGCTACTGCTGCCTAACAACCAGGACAAAATTTCAGGGTCATATTAAAATATGCTGTTATTTCCTAGGTCTCTTTAGACCACTTGGGCCCATTGTGCTAATCTCAGCTGTACCGATTTCATACATCTGTTAGCTTGACAAATTTAGACTGAGCTTGACTGAACTTGGCAACTTGAAACAGTTAGGTTTCAAACAATGGGATCTGTTTCATAAATCTTTCCTTCTCCTTGGACCCACAAACCAGTCAGCACATCTTCTTCTCATGGCAATGGTAGTAGCACCAGCAGCAAATGGGAACACACAATGGAACTAGCTCGCTGCCACTTCCATCTGATTTCCACTAGCCAAGTCAGACAAGGGTGAGTCCAAATGCAAAAGGACTGGCAAGCACACACTACCCACTTTGCCCAAAGCAAGTCACATGACCAAGCTCAACCCTGATGAAGTAGGAAAGTAAACTCCTCCAATAGAAGTGAGTTAGAGACAAGAGGAGTGGATACTTTTGAACATTACTATACTACAAACACTATTTTAAGTAGATAGAGTGTTCACACACACACACATACACACACACACACAAATAATCATGCTCTTGGCATTCAAATGAACCTCAAAAAATATGTCAAGGGAAAATTTTTACAGGTGACCTTTTCTGACCACAAAGCAATAGTACTGGATACGATTCACAAAATTTATTCAAAATGTTAGTTCTAACAGACTCTATAACTGATTACCTGTAGTAAGACAGGAAAAGGGACAATCTCAGAGGATCACTAGGTTTCCAGTAAGTTGTTAGGTGGCCAATAATATAATTTGTTGAGATTGAACAGCTCTTCACCTACAGTTAAACTATACAGATTACTATAGAGAATAACTATCAGATAACTATACAGAAAAGCATAACTGAATTGTCTAAAAATACAATGTACTTCTGGGAAGATTATGTTGTACTTGTCATAGGAGAATCTCTACAAGGTTGATTCAAATGGCAAATTCTGGAGTATAATTTTCCAATTTAGGATTGGACACTGGGGGATGTCTATGATAAAGTGTAACTGGCCCACAAGAAACTGAACAAAGTGGCTTTTTCATAAAGTTGAATTTACTCAATTTCAAGGACCACATCTTACTATGCAGCTCTATTTTTCAAATACTCAATTGTTAAAATGCCCCCTTTATTTTATAAAATATTTGTAAGTCCAGGGAGCACTATTCCTTTGAACTTGTCAAATTTTATATTTTACTTGTTCCTGAAACCCAAACGTCTGAGAGCATTTGTGAAGGATTTTTACATTTTTTTGTTGTTATTGAGTTCTCTGGTCAGAAAAGAACTGGCTGGTTTTTCTCAGTGTTGGATCTTTGGCATCAGCAGCCTGTACTAGATACCCGGTGATTATTTTTAATAAAAGAAATGACAGAACACCATGCTGGCAGAGACTGACTGGAAGCGCACCAAATCTGTTTTCCCTTCTCCTAACAAATAGCCATCCTACCTATTCCAGTCTCCCTAGCAAATAGGTGTGGCCTTAGAAAGTGCGAGCAGTAGAATGTGGTTGAAAGTGACGTTTGACATTTTCAAAACTAGTCCTTTAAGTTCTCCCATGCAAGACTCTTTAGCTGTCTTTCTCCTTGTGTCTGTTGGCCAGATCTGGTCAACTTATTGTTACACTTTTATTTCTTTATTATAAAGTGGGCAGAGCCATAGGAGCCAGTCACTGAATATCCTTGTTCCAGAGAATATGAAGACATTGACTCAAGCCGGGCGTGGTGGCTCATGCCTGTAATCTCAGCACTTTGGGAGGCCAAGGCGGGTGGATCACGAGGTCAGGAGATCGAGACCATCCTGGCTAACATGGTGAAACACCGTCTCTACTAAATACAAAAAATTAGCCGGGCGAGGTGGCACGAGCCTGTATGTAGTCCCAGTTACTCTGGAGGTTGAGGCAGGAGAATGGCGTGAACGCGGGAGGCGGAGCTTGCAGTGAGCCCAGATGGTGCCACTGCACTCCAGCCTGGGTGACAGAGCAAGACTCTGTCTCATGACAAAAAAAAAAAAAAAAAAAAAAAAAGACATTGACTCTGGTACTGATTGAGAAACTCTCTGGTTGCTAGGACAATGAAATAAGATTTTAGTTTACATTGAGAGAGAGACTTACTTGAGCATATATTGAGTATCTCTCAGAACTGAAGCACAATTACTCTTTCTTCCTCTCCTCAGAACCACAGAGCCTCCTAAGAACATCACTTTGAAATTCTTCTTAAGAAAGAAAATCTTATGTAGCTTTAAAAATTATGGCGTTACTTGTTAACTTATTTATCGCCTAATAATTGAGGCAAAGATTAATTTCTCTGTTGTTAATGTGCTAGAGGTAGTAGTGAAAATAATTTTACACACTATTTTAAATTATTACAAGTGATATATCTGCATAACTGAAAATTCTTAGCACAAATGACAACCTAATGATTTCTTATTTCTAGCAGACGAATTAGACTCAACAAATTGTCCATTCCGCCGAGATGGTGCTGAACAAAGGCATAGTGTTCCTTCAGCAACTTGCCTCTGAGTTTATATGATAGTCATAAGCTTCAAGCACTAATTATTAATAAATTCCATAGTCGTATGGATTTTACCCAATGTTAGCTATCTTTTTCTCTCTCTCCCTTTCTTTTTCTTCTGGACATTGAAGATAGTTCCCCATTTTTATATACCATCACAGTCAATGCAAAGGAAGCATTCATGAAAACTCCAACCTGAGAAAATACTGCATATAATTTACCATGAGATATCTCTCCTTCCTCTTTCACTCTTTTCTTTCTGTTGTTGGATAGCTATAATGGTACAGGAATTTGGTTATATCGTTGTATTCACTTTTCTCTCAAATAACTTACTAACCTGATTTGCATTATCCTTAGGTTGAAAGATTATCTTTGCATTTGTCAGACACTAAAAAATTCTGTCTTACACATTAAATACAATGAAATGTTGAAAACAATAAAAAATAAATTGTACCAGGAAATTACTGGATGATTTTTATCGTCCAATATTCTGAAGTCAGAGACACAGAAAAGAATTTCTGATGTACCAGATGATCACTTAATAACGCTGAAAAAAAATCACCTGACATGCCAGGTACTTTTTGATAACTCTTTTGTGGCCCTGAAGAATAAAACTATGCCATGGGCCATAATTTAGTAAATGGACTGCACGCAACATTTTTCTAGCCATATCAGAGACTTAGAGTGACAATAATAGCTATCATTTATTGAGGATTTGCTATTTCAAAGTCATCTTTAACTATATGTGCTATAATAATTCCTGATATATAGATGAAAATATATGAGAATAAGTCACTTCCTCAAGGTCACAGAGACAGTACATTGTTCAACCAGGATTCAAACTCAACTTCTGCTTTTTCCCATACTACCTTGTAGAATAATTGACAAAACCATGCCATCATAAGGTAGCCGAAGTGCTTCGTTGGAGCAGGGCTGATGTTTATTTGACTGTACATAGACTTCTTTCATAGCAGCATGTGCAAAGTATATTTTTCTTTTAAAAAGCTTCAATTACCCTTTATTGTAGGTTTAAGTCTAGCTGGCATATGAAGTGACCTGCATTTTCATTTTCTATAAACATTTAGGTTTTGATTGAATGTATAAGTTTACTCATTCAGCTGCTACTCTGAGCAGTGGCAGCCCTGAAGCAGAGATCATGAGGCCTCAGCACTCTCCTGGTAAGTTGCTCATTAGCTGTGAACAGGAACCAGAAAGATGGGCAGAAGATTGAGTTGGAGGCACGCATAACTGTAAGTTAGTATCACAGAATACGAGACTTGGAAAAAATATTGAAGATTCCTTTATTCAGTTTTCTTATTTGGGGGAGAAAACTCAGTCACTGAAAGGTAATGCACTTTTCTCAAAACCACATCATAAGCTAGTGGTCCAGTTCAGAGCACTTGACTCCTAGTGAATTTCCATTCTCTATGGAAATATGTACTATATTGATGCTGAGAAAAAGGCTAATTTTTCAACTTGAATTTCACGCTCAGTGTGAGTTATGTGTGCTAGAGAAAAGAGATACCACAACTGTATGTACAATGAGCAACTTGTTCATAGTATGTGTGTTTTAGTTATTATTTTTATCACAAGTTTTGACACTTTTTCTCATCAATCAATCATGAACATCTTTACTGATGGTATTTTAGTGTCCAAATCTTAGGAAGTCTTGATATAACATCACTTGGAGACTTGAACAAGAGTTTCTTCTTACAGGATGTTCTGCTTTGTGATGTGGCCATGATGAAGGTGATTTTAATACAGGGATTGGCGGATTGAACCCATAGTGTGTCAGTGTAATTCTTAACAACACTGTATTCTGTGAGGTCTGCATGAGTTCATTTCATTGAACGAACCAAAACGTTTACTTCATATTGGTTTTTATCCCTCAGATAATCCAGATAGTTAAGAGTTGTGTTTACATTAATGCCTTTTTATCTTTTTTTCTTCAAAGACGTACACACAAACTCACACTCACATATAGCTTATGGGGATTAATTAAAGGTATGTCAGGTCAAGCAACTGCAAAGGTACACTGTGGGTTGATGAAACATACCTTGCATATTATTTTCTGTGCTTTTTCCCACATGCAAATCCTTCTTCTGTCAAACCCCATATCCTTACAAATGAAGACAATTTATTTTACCTTTGCTTACATCCATTAATAAAACAGCTCTCATAATGATTATTTTCACATTACCACTTTGTATTCATAAGAAGCATGAAATCTGAAAACAAAAGAAAGAAAACAGAGGAGCCAGGGCCATGCATTAAATCGATTTGAGTAGAATTCACTAACATTACTGATCATTTTTCTCTTCCTGTGAGACATAAGAGGGGAAATGTTGAACGGATGAGCTGTAGCCGGCAGTCGCCTCTCCTGAAATTGTTAGTCAGTGTCAGCGCATGTAACTGACAAAAGTGTCTGGATGAAAGATTGAGTAATTATTTTTCCGTGTTAATGGTCCTTTATTTGTGTTTTTATGCCTATGTTTGTTAACAGTAATTGCCTCTTCTCTAGTGTTCATTTTTAATGAGTCCCTTAAAAAATGGAGCACTGACTACTGTAGGATTTATTCTTATTTTGTTTGCCATAGTAAGAACAGTGGACAAAACAGGACTTCATTTCCTTAAAGGGAAAGCTAAAACTATGCATCAGTGGTGTAAGAAAAGGAAAAAGAACAAACTAATACTTTTGGAAGGATGTGCATAGGATTTTGAAAATAGAAAAGCAATCAATGCTCTATCCTATTTGTGTGTGGAGTGTCACTAATTCAAGGTGATTCAGCCTGATAAATCTATCTTTTTTTTTTACTGTGTCATTGTTAAAATCTTGGTGTCAGGGTATCCACAAAAGAGTACAAAATAAGTTGCTTATAGTGCTAATTAAATTGCATTTCTTTATAGACTGCAATATTCAGAATTTTTCCTCTTCCACTCTGTTATACTAACACACAAGGTTTTAGTCATCTTTGCATCATCAGTACTTTATATATATTTTTGTAGGAAATACATACTCAGTATGTATTTATAGAATAACTAACTACTATTAGCTTTTGTACTGAGCAAGGAGAATGATTCCAGCTCCTAAATCAACAAAGCATATTTGACAAAACATGTCTAAAATATAAGCAATTAAATTTATCCTGAGTATTTTTATAACATAGAAAATGCTTATTTGTTTTCTGTACACACATGTTTTAATTTCCGGGGGCTGTTGTAACAAATCCCACAAACCAGTTGGCTTAAAATAACAGGAATTTAATTCTCTCAAAATTTTAAACCCAGAAATCTGAAATCAAAATGTTGGCAGGGCCTCTCTGAAGGCTCTAGGGCAGACTCCTTCCTGGCCCTTTCCTAGTTTCTGGTGTTGCTGGCAATCCTGGGTGTTTCTTGACTTGCAGCTGCAGCACTCCAATCCCGCCTCTGTCTTCACACAGCTGTCTTCCCTCTGTTTGTGTCCCCCGTCTCTGTTTTCTCTTATATGGATACCAGTCATTGGATTAGGAACAACCCAGTATGACATCATATTAGCTAATTACATCTTCTAAGATCCTCTTTCCAAATAATATATCACATTCTGAGGTTCCTAGTGGACATTAATTTTGAAGGGACAGGCATTATTCAACCCAGTACACCCTGGATGAATTTACATCCTGGCCATATCACTTATTGTGAGATGCTGGGCAAGATACTTGATACCTCTAAACATCAGTTCCCTTATATGTAAAAGAAGGACAGTGATGTTACTATGTAACTCATAGACCTGTAGTGAGGACCACTTGAACTAATGTAAGTAAAGCTCTTAGCACAGCTCCTGACTTATTAAGTGTGCTCTGGTAAACAACACTCTGAAATGGATAAAGCAGAGAGTTTAATAGGATTTTTAATAATAATGTCCCTCAGTTCAGGACAGTGACAAAATGCTAAAGCAAAAATTCCTACACACGGTTTTATGAAAACCTCCCAAAATGTAGAGCAGTTACGCAGATCTCTGAAAGGGTTTCAGGATACCACAAACTATGTAAAATCATTTTTCATAAAGTTTCCCTTGAGGTAATACATAGATCTAATATAATTATACCAAAAGTCTTGTTATATAAATTAACAACAACAACAGTAACACTTGAAAAAATGAGAGTATTGGTGCTGGGGACTGGGGTGAGGAGACGATGTGGTGAACACTGACTTACAGCATTCCAAAGGGTGCAATTTGAAAAGAATGAAAGCTGGAAAAAGATTGTCTGTATCTTCTGCAAGAAGCACCTTCAAGGTGCAGTTTCCTACAATCCGATTTGTGATAAGAATTGGGGGTAATAGAATGGGAGGCTAACAGCATCTAGTAGATGAGAGAAGAGAATGCACTTTAAATTCCTCAGAGAGTAAAGTAACCATAGCAGCAGCAATAACAATAACGATATGGTTTGGCTATGTCTCCACCTAAATCTCATCTTGAATTGTAGCTCCCACAGTCCCCAAGTGTTGTTGGAGGGACCCACTGGGAGGTAATTGAATCATGGGGGCATTTACCCCCATGCTGCTATTCTTGTGATAGTGAGTTCTCACGCGATCTGATGGTTTTATAAGTGACTTTTTTTTCCCTTTTGCTGGGAATTTTCCCCTTGCTGCCACCAGGTGAAGAAGGACGTGTTTGCTTCCCCTTCTATCATGATTGTAAGTTTCCTAAGGCCTCCCAAGGCCTGCTGAAATGTAGGTCACTTAAACCTCTTTCCTTTGTAAACTACCCAGTCTCAAGTATGTCTTTATTAGCAGTGTAGGAACAGACTAATACACTAAATTGGTACCAGTAGAGTGGGGTGCTACTATAAGGATACTCCAAAATGTGGAAACAACTTTGGAACTGGGTAACAGGCAAAGGACAGAACAGTTTGGAGGACTCAGAAGAAGACAGGAAAATAGGGAAAACTTTGGAATTTCCTAGAGACTTGGAGGACTCAGAAGACAGGAAGATGTGGGAAGGTTTGGAACTGAACTTCCTAGAGACTTGTTGAATGGCTTTGACCACAATGCTAACAGTGATATGGATAATAAAGTCCAGGCTGAGGTGATCTCAGATGGAGATAAGAAACTTGTTGGGAACTAGAGCAAAGGTGACCCTTGTTATGCTCTAGCAAAGAGATTGGTGGCATTTTGCCCCTGCCCTAGAAGTTTGTGGAACTTTGAACTTGAGAGAGATGATTTAGGCTATCTGGCAAAAGAGATTTCTAAGTGGCAAAGCTTTCAGAATGAAGCAGAGCACAAAAGTTTGGAAAATCTGTAGCCTGATGATACAATAGAAAAGAAAAACTCATTTCTTAAGAGAAAGTCAAGCCTGCTGCAGAAATTTATGTAAGTAACAAGAAGCTGAATGTTAATTACCAAGACAATGAGGAAATGTCTCCAGGGCATGTCAGAGACCTTCATGGAAGTCCCCTCCCTTAACAGGCCTGGATGCCTAGGAGGAAAAAATGGTTTCTGGGCTGGGCCCAGGGTTCTTCTGCTGTGTGCAGCCTAGGGACTTGATGCCTTGAGTCCAGGCTGCTCCAGCCATGCCTAAAAAGGGCCAAAGTACACTCAGGCTGCAGCTTCAGAGGGTGCAAACCTTAAACCTTGGCAGCTTCTACATAGTGTTGGTCCTGCGGGTGCACAGAAGTCAAGAATTGAGGTTTGAGAACCTCTGCCTAGATTTCAGAGGATGTATGGAAATGCCTAAATGCCCAGACAGAAGTCTGCTGCAGGGGTGGAACTCTCATGGAGAACCTCTGCTAGAGCAGTGCAGAAGGAAAATGTGGGGTTGGTGGCCCCACACAGAGTCCCCACTGGGACACTGCCTACTGGAATTGTGAGAAAAGGGTCATGATCCTCCAGAGCCCAGAGTGGTAGATCTACCTATAGCTTGCACCCATTTGCCTGAAAAAGCCAACAGCACTTAACACCACCCTGTGAAAGCAGCCTGGAGCAGGGGTTTACCCTGCAAAGCCACAGGTGCAGAGCTGTCCAAGGCTGTGGGAGCCCACCTCTTGCATCAGCGCGATCTGGATGTGAGATACAGAGTCAAAGGAGATCATTTTGGAGCTTTAAGCTTTAAATGACTGCCTCGTTGAATTTCTGACTTGCATGGGGCCTGTAGTCCCTTTATTTTGGCCAATTTCTCCCATTTGGTACAGGTGTATTTACCCAATAACTGCACCTCCATTGTATCTAGGAAGTAAGTAACTAACTTACTTTTGATTTTACAAGCTCATAAGTGAAAGGGACATGACTTGTCCGAGATGAAGCTTTGGACTTGGACTTTTGGGTTAATGCTGGAATGAGCTAAGTCTTTGGGGCACTGTTGCAAAGGCATGATTGTGTTTTGAAATGTGAGGACATGAGATTTTGGAGGGGCCAAAATCCCATGGGAGGGACCCCATGGGCCAGTTACTTCCATGCTGCTATTCTCATGATAGTGAGAATGTCTATAGGAAAAAAATATCAGTTCTCACAAGATCTGATGGTTTTATAAGGGATTTTCCCCCCTTTTGCTCAGTTCATCTCCTTGCTGCTGCCATGTGAAGAAGGAAGTGTTTGCTTCCTCTTCCACCATCATTGTAAGTTTCCTGAGGCCTATCGAGTCATGGTGAACTGTGAGTCAGTTAAACCTCTTTCCCTTATGTCTTTATTAGCAGCATGAGAACGGACTAATTCAGATAATCGCAACAATTTTGTCAGAGATTACTTTGTACATGATTCTAAACGTGTTCCAAACATTTCACTTAATCATTATAACCCTCTTAGGGACATATGATTAATTTCCCTATGTTTCCTAGAGATAAAACTGAGGCAAAGGGAAATGGAATAAGTTGATGATCTGCCAATTAGTGGGTGATAGAAAAACACATTGGCATTAAGCAGTCTGACACTCTTGCCTGTGATTTTACCCTGCAATATTCTTAATTTGTTAGTAAAATAACAATATTTTTGTACTTTCTGGATTGTGGGGGTATCCAGTCACTCCCCTCATTAGTGAGTGCTATAACTAAGGAACAGATGGCATTCAGTCAGAAGTGAACAAGAGGGCCTTAGACAACTGGCTTAAATTCTGTCAACACCATTTCTGGAATGCTTATTTTGTGTCTATTTTGCATCAGGCATTCAGTAAACACGGCTCTTCTGAGCCTGATTTTTCAAGATGTCTAGGTGGTTTAGGAGATCACCATGTCTTCCAGACCTACCCCGTGACTGAAAACAAGATGGCATTCTCTGCATAGAGACATGCTAAAACCTAGATAGTAAGCAAAGTCCTTGAAGTGATGCAAATAACAAAAAATCTTTAAAATTATTTGTAGGAATTAAAAATTGAACTGGATATCAAATAATCAAATAATCTGGTTGTTTTGAAGGTATGGATTGAACATTTGATGGCATATTCTACTTTTATGAGCTGGGTTAAAAAAATGGTCATGACTGTCAGGAATTTTTTTCCTATAGAAATTTTTACACTCCTTTGTCTCCCTACTCACCTTTAAACTTATTGATTGATAAAATCTAAGATGAAACTAATAGTCAGTGTTCATATAGTTAATATGTTTTGACTCAGGCTATATTATGAATCAAAAAATAATTTTTAACTGATGAAAATTACTCATCCGGAATAGTGTGATTTAATAAATGTGTCTCCCTATTTAAGTTAAAATATTTCAGCTAAATTAGCAGCACCTCTTGTTCCTTTACTATGTCTTAGAATGAAATAAACCACAGGCGAGATAAGTTTTCTTTGTCTGATTTAATTGTTTTTAGGGAGATGGACCAGTGTAAAGCTACCTCACTCCAATGGACAAGCTGTATAGATAGGAGTGAATGTAGCATGAAAGGAAGAAATTAACACTGATGCTGTAAACAACTTGCAGTCCCAAGAATACCTCAAAAAACATTTTTACCCTTTGCAAGTTTCCCCTAGAAATAAACCAAGCAACTAAAAATGGATATCCATCCATCATATTCTTAATATTAATAAGTTCATTAATATCACCATTTTTGCTTGTATCAACCTTTCCTTAGAAAACTATGCCTAGAATAGAAGGATATTATTCTGTGTTATTGAGAGAGGGGGAAAACGTGTGATATTTTAATTTGTTTTTTTTCCTCTATATCTAATAAGTGGGATTCTATGTGTGTATGTTTAATTGCTTTAGTGATATGAAGAACAAAGATATGTTAGAAGAGGTTCTCTGAAAATTTAGTCATCCCAGAAGCAATTGTCTAACCACTTGGATGAGGAAGAGAGAATAAAGAAAATCTTTAATTGAAAAACAGTCACTGAATGCCTTCTACGAGCTACTCCCTTTTCAGTGTTTTGGGTAGACAAGGATAAAGAAGACTTAGTCTTTGTCCTCAAGAATTCTTTCAGAATAAGGAATTGAAGACGTAAGCGAAACATTTATAGCAAGCTTGTGTGGTAGTAAGTAGCCAGGATGTGATGGGACATGAGATATGGAAGACGAGAGGTTGGAAAAATATACTGGAGTCAACTTCTAGAATGACTTATTAAAAAACTAAGATGTTAATGCTCTTTCTTTTTGTTTCGTTTTCTATAACCAAAAAAGTTATACAAAGTCATAAATCTATATGAAAAGATTTACTTTTCTTACATTTTCATTATATAATGAAATACATGTATATAATTCATATATAAATAATTTTTCTATACATAAATTTAATAATTTTTATATATAAGATAAATATATATTAGAAAAAGAGGATAGAAGAAAGAAATTTGTAGAGATTGTGAAATGTAAATTCATACAACTTGCAAATATGAATTTACATTTTTTTTCACCTAATGAAATGATACATTTTAAATATTGTGTTTTGCTTTTATGCTTTTGGAAGTGTTTTTAGACTTGCCATTTTCTTAACTTTATTTTAGGGTTTAAGCAAGAGAATTCTAATCTGTGAGTGATAATGAGAAATTAGGCCGATGCAGGAGCACTTTGTGGGAATTCTGGGTCTCTGTAACTTACATATGTTTAATCGGTGGTGGAATGAGTCAACAGAGGATGAATTGAAGGCTGTGATACGGTCCTGAAACTAAGGCACATATTGGTAGTGTCTTCCTTTAGTAAGCAGCCAGCTCTGGGGATTTTCTTTCCGCAGTGCTATTTTAATGTGCAAAACCACCACACAAAACCTGTGCGACAATCACAACCCTGCTAATCTGAATTTTTCCATTCCTCTCGTAATTTTCAGAATAAGTTCCAGTTTAAGCACGGTTGGCCAGCCACTGAGCACATTCCCTGGAATAGAGATAGGACAACGGCACTCTCCTTTCAGTGTGCAACTCAAGAGTGTTGTGCAGAGATTTGTTTCGTGTTTTTTAACATCTGTAAAACAACAACTGCCTTTTGATTGTGGTTGTGGTCACAGTTGAAACTTTGCTGGAAAAAGTTTCATAGCATTTGCAGTACATAGCAAAAATGAAAGGTGGGAAGAGAGGCTTAGATTTGTGCTTCTGACTATCTGAGGTGAATAACTAGTTGTTTTCTTTTTTAAAAGAATCCAATATATCTAGGACCATTACTTTTATAAAATATAATAACAGGAAAAATTAACAAGACATGCAAACCATAAGACTCCAATTTTTATTATCAGTTCAACAGGCATATTTTTGTCTGTCAAGCACTATACAGGTTCCTAAATGCTTACTCACAATTTCTGTACTTATCTCTCTATATTTCAGAGGAAGGCCCGAGTGATTGGACCAACCACATTTGGAGTAGCACTAGCTTAGAGGATTCTGAAAGCAGTCAGGAAATCCCAGAGCAAATGACACAGCTTTAAATAAATCTGTATATAACACCTTGCTTAGTCAGGGCTACCACTGTTTCTCTGCATTAACACAAGTTGCTTTCTGATTTATCTAAAAGAAGAGAATTGTCCTCTAGGCAGTAAGGTAGTAGCTGTTGATGGAATTTAGAAGTGAAAAAGTGCTTTATATTTATATATGTGTGTGTGTGTGTGTGTGTGTTGTGTGTGTGAGCAGAACTATATTGAGCAATAGCCCATAGTCTGGGGGAAACGGATTTGCACGAAATTTTCAAAAGTAACATCAAAAGATACATACACCCTGAAATGTTGGCAATTACATCTGCTTGTTTCCAAATTCATCTTTGTGAAACCTACAAATATAAAATGGCAGCCATCTTAGGGAACTTCACTGAGTGATATTATTTCATCTTTAGAATGTTTTCTTTCTTTTTCAGCAGCCAGCCTTTCCCCTGATACACTCTTTCTCTTCCTCTTTTAAGTTTATTTTCTTTTAATAAGTGATGAAGAACAGGCTGATGATCATTTCAAACTGCATTTTCCCTTCCTTCCGTAGCAATAAAATCACTAATTTTTTTTTTTCTGAACAAATGACTGCATATTGCCCATTGTCCTTTGCAGTCACATGTAATCTTGAGACTAATAATAGACAGCATAATGTGAGCAGGTGTCAAGATCAGGTTCTGAGAACCAGAGAATGAGATTTAAAAGACTGACGGAAATAACAGTGTGCCTTATTTTTTTCTTTTTAAAAATCTCTACCTAATTTCTAGCTGGTACAAGGAATTCCATACATCTTGGGTTATAATATAGTCCTAGGAGTAGGGCTCACATAGGGGTGGAACCAAATGTAAGATGGGGTAAGGATTGCTAACATCTCTGAAATAGCATTTCATATTCCTTTCATTTTAGACAGATTTCCACTACAAATGTTTGATCTTGAAGGAAGTAAACTCCCACCTCATTTAATCAACTATTTCACAGAACCAAACTTTATCTTAACTGATAAGAGTGATAATAAAATAATACAAGCATGTTACAAGTACATGTCTGTGCTTTCCAGCATGACAGCTCTTCAAATTTAAATGAACTAAAAATAAATATAAAGCAAAATGTAGTTTCTGAGCTACTCTAGCCACATGTTCTGTGCTCTATAACCCCCTGTGGCTACTTTGTTGGACACTGAAGAAATTGTAGAACATTTCATTGCAGAAATTTCTATTGAATAGCACTGATCTAGAGGGCAAGGCCTAGGTTAGCCTTCATTGTAACCAAATAGATATACACTAAAAGTTTTTCATTTCTTTATCTTAAAATACCCTGCATATTGAGTTAACTATATAAATCAAATAAGTACATGAAAAGAATAAAATATGTGTAACAAATTTGGAAAAATAATTAAATGTTTGAAAGATATCACAGGAAATAACATAACTGTTCCTGGCATGGATAGAAACTTATTTCAGGGGTTAATCCAGGACCTGGAATAAACAATTCTTAACTCTTCCATGCCCCACAATTTTCACACTGATTATTTCAGGTGAAAGAGGATTTAAAGGATGCCTACAGGAAAAAGGTGAAGAAGTGGAGATGAAGCATAAAATATATCTTGGTCAACTCTTGGATAGTAAAATAAAGTTGTGAAGGACAAATACATTCAGTTATCTTTGGTATAATAAGAGACATAAAAACTTACCATATTTATGGTAATATTTTCCTTATCTTTCTTTCAAATTTTCCTTTTATTTCTAGCCATATGCCTTATTTCCCACAATAAGACTTAGAGCACCTGAACTTTACAACATGGTGGAACTTCCAGAAGTTTTGACAACCACATACGTTCCATTTGCAAGAGTGTAGTATATTTTCACAAAGAGCAAATGTAATATAACTACAAAACACTATGAAATTATTTATTTTTAAGTCAAAATATAACATGCTGGTGAGGTGGTGGAGTAAATGGAACACTTATACATTGTTGGTAAGAGTGAAAATTAGTTCAACTATTGTGGAATGCAGTGTAGCTATTCCTCAAAGAAGTAAAACAGAATTACCATTTGACCCAGCAATCTCATTACTGGATATGTACCCAGAGGAATATGTATTAGTTCGTTTTCCGGCTGCTCATACAGACATGTCCGAGACTGGGCAATTTACAAAAGAAAGAGGTTCAATGAACTAACAGTATCACATAGCTGGAGAGGCCGCACAATCATGGTGGAAGGTGAAAGGCACCTCTCATGTGGTGGCAGACAAGAAGGGAGCTTGTGCAGGGATACTCCTGTTTTTAAAACCATCAAATCTGGTGAGACTTACTCACTATCATGAGAACAGCACGGGAAAGACCCGCCCCCATGATTCAATTACCTCCCACCAACTCCCTCCCATAACATGTGGGAATTCAAGATGAGATTTGGGTGGGAACACAGAAAAACCCTATCATTCTGCCCCTCACCCCTCCCAAATCTCATGTCCTCACATTTCAAAATGAATGATGCCTTCCCAGTAGTCTCCCAATGTCTTAACTCATTTCAGCATTAACTCAAAAGTCCACAGTGCAACATCTCATCTGAGACAAAGCAGGTCCCTTCGACTTATGAGCCTGTAAAATTGCAAGCAAGTTAGTTACTTCCTGGATACAATGGGGATACAGGCATTGGGTAAATACAGCTATGCCAAATGGGAGAAATTGGCCAAAACAAAAGGGCTGCAGGCCCCATGCAAGTCCAAAATCCAGCAGAGCAGTCAAATCTTAAAACTCCAAAATGATCTCCTTTGACTCCATGTCTCACATCCAGGGCTCACTGATGCAAGAGGTAGGCTCCCACAGCCTTGGCCAGAATATAAATCATTCTACCATAAAGACACATGCAGACATACGTTTGTTGCAGCATTATTCACAACAGCAAAGACATGGAATGAACCTAAATGCCTATCAATGACAAAATGGATTGAAAAATGTGGTATATATCCACCATGGAATACTATGCAGCCATAAAAAAGAAAGAAATCATGTCCTTTGCAGGAACATAGAGGGAGCTGAAGGCCATCATGTTTAGGAAACTAATGTAGGAAGTGAAAATCAAATGTTCTCACTTACAAGTGGAAGCTAAATAGTGAGAACACATGGTCACAAAGAGGAGAACAATAGACACTGGGATTTACTTGAAGGTGAAGGGTGGGAGGAAGGAGAGGATCAGAAAAAAAATAACTATTGGGTACCAGGCTAAGTACCTGAGTGACAAAATAATCTGTATAAACATTTGGCACATTAATTTACCTATATAACAAAGCTGCACTTGTATCCCAGAACTCAAATAATTTTTTTTTAAGAGAAATTATTTAATTTTTAAAAAGCGATCAGCATGCTACTTTTGTTTGTTTGTTTTTTTTTTTTCTCAGAAAAGACATCTTGGATACTGCTCCTTTCTTCGTGTTGAGTAGTAGACTTTCTATTCTTAAATGTATAAGCATATTCCTTCCCATGAGGCCTAAATTTAAAAAAATTAAAAACATTATAGGTTATTTTATTGTACAATGAAATTTTGAAAATTGAAGACTTGTCTATTTAGTGAACTAATTTTCCCACTCTTTCCTTCTTATTACAAGGACAACCATGCCTAACCTCATTCATATGGAAATGTGTTTAAAACACATTAAAATATTATTAGCTACATAGTGGAATTTAGTATGCAGAAAATTCTTACCAAGGCATATATTTGTGATTCAAGAGTTCAAAATACTTTTTATGCCCTCTTCCCTAGTAAAGGGTAATGATTTAATTAGCTGTGCATGCTCTTTGTTGCTATATCTGAGCATTAGACCACACTAACTTTTATCCTAGAAAGCCATCAGCCATGGAATGGAAATCACACAGATTTGGGAAGACTTGATTAACCATGGGACATGGTTAAGTGAATTAACCTTCATGAGGTTCCATAAAATGAAGTCTGGATTATTTATCTCCTAGTGGCATTGTGAAAATTAAGTTAAGTATCTTATGGACTACATCTGGTACACAAGAGTGCAAACACAAAATGAAACATGAATTGTCATGCAGAGATGGATGGGAACTGAAGAGGGAAAACAGTTACGATTAAAGGCATGTGTTTGAGATTTTTGAGATTTTCCCTCCTGGTGTGAACTTCTAGCCCAGAATTAACCTGGAGGGTCTTTTGAAAAATAGGAGACCTAGAAGAACTTACAAGGGAAAAAAGAGATTCCATGTTCCACAACACTTTAAAATTTTGAAATAAACTTTAAAACATTATTTAAAACCAAATATTGTGGATTTATTTGACTGAGTGATCCTTTCAAGACCTAATACATCTAATAAAATAAAAGTTTATTATTAATAAGAATTTTATAAAACATGATTGGGAAACACTTCAATTTACCAGATTCTTATAAATGAAGTTCTAACACTTATTTGAAAGACTGTGCAATTAGAAATTAAAGAGGTGGTAATTTGTTAATTCAAGATACACTTCTCCCTATAATTAATCTTAAAGCAGAACTGGAGAATATAAGTTTTAAAGGTTTGTTGAGACTACCTCATATATATGTGAGGGATATATGAATTGTTCACACCTACACACACATAAAAATATGTGTATATATATACACATACACACACACTCTATTAATTCACTATTCAATGTAGCTCAAACTTGCTTTACAATGGTTCATTTATCTTCTGCACAATATACTCATTGAAAAATAATAGCTAACACATTCTAAGAATGTGTTGTAATTGTGCTAAGTGCTCTAAATATAAGCTTTTATTTAATCCTCAAACAATCCTAGGAGGCAGGTTCATCTGTTCTCTTTTACAGATTCGAAAAGGGGAGCCTCAGAGCGGTTCAACAGCTTGTACAAAACTGAGTGTCTTAGAGGTGATTGATGCAGATACACTCTAAAGTTACCCCAATGAGTCATTCCATTGTACAATTTTATATACTAGAGTATGGGTAGGACCTGTGCCTTGCTTCTAACCAATGGCA
The DNA here is from genome assembly GCF_001698545.2 of Rhinopithecus bieti. Classification (NCBI taxonomy): domain Eukaryota; kingdom Metazoa; phylum Chordata; class Mammalia; order Primates; family Cercopithecidae; genus Rhinopithecus; species Rhinopithecus bieti. The sequence continues at coordinate 5,931,584 of NW_016805866.1, read as the reverse complement.
TATGGCAATAGTGAAGGGGTTTTGCCAATTTAATGCAGGTCTTTAATAAGTTCATTTTGAGTTAATTAAAAGGCAGTTTTCTTGGGTGGGCCCAGTCTAATCAAGTGAAAGCTTTTAAACAAGGGACTGGAAAGTTTCCTTTAGCAAGCAGTTTGCCTGCTGAACTTGAAGAAGCAAGCTATGAACTCTGTAGCCACAAAGGTTGAACCTGCCAACAACCTAAATGACCTCGGAAGAGGACACCGAGTTTCAGGTGACAATGCATCTGTCTTATGTTTTATTGCAGCCTTGTGAAACCATGAGCAGATAATTCAGCTATGCTGTGCCTGGACTCCTGAACCAAAGACATTTATTGTCTCCCAGTTTAAATTCTACCACTAAGTTAGTGGTATTTTATTACATAGCAGCAGACGACCAATACAGGGATGAAGATGAGTTTTGAACTCAGGAAGTCTGGCTTTCAAGTTTGCATTCATAGTGACATCCAGCCTCTCAGAGTTGCAGCTTCTTATCTGGTATCCTATAGATACACAGCTATACAACTGTGTACTCTGTGGTCCAGGTGTGATATGGTTTGGCTCTTTGTCCCCACCCAAATCTTATGTTGAATTCATCATGTTGAAATCTCACGTGGAATCTAACATTTCCCGAGTGTTGGAGATGGGGCCTGGTGGGAGGTGACTGGATCAGTGGGTGGGGCTTCTAATGGTTTAGCACCATCTCTCAAGTGCTGTTTCATGATAGAGCTCTCATGAGATCTGGTTGTTTGAAAGTGTGTACCACCCCTCCCTTTGCTCTCTCCTCCTCCTGCTCCAGCCATATAAGACATGCCAGCTTCCCCTGCATCTTCCGCCATGATTGTAAGTTTCCTGAGGCCTCCCCAACCATGCTTCCTGTGCAGCCTGTGGGCCAACAAGCCAATTAAACCTCTTTTCTTTACAAATTACCCAGTTTCGGGGAGTTCTTTACAGCGATGTGAGAACAGATTAACACAAGGTATCTATGAGGTTAGTAATGACAAAAAGGCTAGTTGTTTTCCTCTACTTCATATTTAGAAATATTTAGTGTAATTGGTGGATAGGATCAGATGTAGGTTGGAAGTAGCAGCATTTATTTTTTGGAAGTAGTACTATTCTTATTTGAATGAACTTAGAAAATTCACATGTTGCCTTCTGCCTCATTTTTCTTTGTTACATTGGCAATATTTTATTAAATTTCCAACTTGAAAAGAAATCTATTGATTGTACCACACAATGATGACTGTAAAAGCTACTTTTTTCTCAAAAGATAAGCATTTATAAAATATTAGCTTACACATCTAAATTACATTTCAAAACTCATTTAATGAGGGCCTACTCAGTACTGAGTGCTATTAATCTTCACAGATTCCTTAAAAATTGATTTATTCTCTCCTTTAACAAGCTGGAATGAAAGTTAGTGAGTTGTATGACGTGCCTCTCTGACCATAAGACAAAAACAAAGAAGTCCTGATTTATTGGGCTTTTAGATAAAATCTGGTTTCTTCTGGATCTTTAAATCTTTATTCATAAGCTGCACATATTCAATATGCTAAGGAACAAAGAAAATGTCAGATGATTTCAACTGTGTGTTTTGTATCCTACTAGATGATTCCATTTCAAATACAACTATCAGAAAAAACAAGGCAGTGGGTATTTGTGTTTATTCTTGGTTCTCATTTAGGGAGCTGTGTTTTTAAATGAAACATAATTTTAAATTTATCTCTTCAATCCTCCACTCCTTATAAATGTATTGCTGCATCTACTAAGAATTTAGGAACACGAATCCTCTTTTGTCAGCCTTCCTTTCTAAGCGTACATTGCAAAGAACTGCTATTTAAT
>NW_016805866.1:5893603-5929375 GCF_001698545.2 Rhinopithecus bieti | reverse complement strand
TTTTTTTTTTTTTTTTTTTTTTTTTTTTGCATATGTCAATGATTCCTGTTTGGAACCAGGAATGGAATCCTCTGAAATACCCAAATACAGTAAGAAAGATGGCATTGTTCTCTAGATCAAAGAATTAAATGAGATCTATGAGTTCTGAAAAGTCCTTCATCCTATGAGATTTGCAGGCTCTTTTCCTGAACAAAACCTTCAGTAAAAGATGAAAATTACCGGATATGCTTACTTTAGGATGAACTTGACAGCTTCTTTTGACAATATTTTATAAAAGACAGACACTAAACATAGCAGGCCACAGAGTTAAGAGTAAAGCCTCCAAACCCAAATATTTAAAACCTAGCTACTCAAGAAGCCACAGAAATAAAGTGTAGTTTTCTAGTGAAATCCCTTTGGCATTATCTTCCTGCTGAATGTTTTCAAAACACACTGAGCAGTCTATATCCCTAAGGATTACTTTTCTCTAGTTGATTTATATGTTTACACATGTTTAACTACTCACTGTATTGTCTATTAAAGAGAAAATTCATACCATGCGTATGGGTCTGGGTCCAGGTGGCTTACCAGACTGGTTCAAGATGTGGGTGCGGGGCTTTAGTGTCCGGATGGTATTTCAGCCTGTGTTCAAAGAGGGAGGGAAATGAACAAAAGAAAGGAGGAGATAACTTATGCTGAATGACTTCCCTGCTCTAAACTTGCCAATGCAGTTTTGGAGGTCTTACAACATCTTTGCTCTTTGCTGCTTGGATAAGAATCAATTTGCTGCTTGGATAAGAATCAATCAGGAAGCCAATGGAAGAATATTAGGTATGTACAAAGCAGGTAGGAAACACAGGGCAACTGGAGCTTGTTGTCTGTTTACAATTTTGATGGTGTGATAAGACAAGAATTTAATAATACAAAAGTTATCCATATGAGTGTAAGAGCACCTAAAGCTGGATAGTTTATAAAGAAAATACAATTATATCTTACTGTTTTGGAGACTGGGAAGTCCAAAGTTGAGAGGTGCATCTTGTGACAGCCTTCTTGCTGGTGGAAACTCATTGCAAAGTCCCAAGGTAATGCCAGGCAGCACATGGTGAGGGAACTGAGCATACTAACATGCCAATTCAGGTCGCTCCTCCTCTTTCTATAAAGCCACTATTTTCCCTCTCATACTAACCTATTAATTTATTAGCCCATTAATTCATGAAAGGATTAGCACGTTCATGAGGACAGAAACCTCACCACCTAACTGCCTCTCAACACTGCCACATTGGGGATGAAATTTCAACGTGAGTTTTTGAGGGGATATTTGAAGCATAGCAATGAGAGATGTCACCTTGTTAATTATTGCTTTACAGTTATAGGCATGATAGAGCCTTCAAAGAGGAAATGGGAAATTACCTGTCAGTGAAGGGGCTTTCAATTTAAGAGGATGAGGGGCAACGAAGTCATGCCAAGGCCTGAGAACAGTGTAAAAAATTGGGGAGAAAACACAAGTTGCACGCTGAGTATGGCAGGATGACAACTATCACTTGAATTCTGGTTGATCTAGTACAGGAAATTCAAACTCAGATTCCTCATAGGGTGAAAAAGCAATGGAAATGAGAAGAGCAAGCTGCAGAGTATACTTTACCACTTTTTTAAAATTTTACTTATTCTTAAAGAAGGTGAAATGTTCTTCGCTTCCACAAGAAAAACACCTCTTTCCTTTTCTTTCTCTGCTTCCTCTCCTCTCTGCAACGTAGGCTTACAGTATCATTTCTCCCTTAAAACAAACAAGCAAAGAAACAAAGCCAAAAGTAGCAAGGCAGACATATAGATAGACTATAATTGATACTTGACCTCCCATCATGAGGCAATATTAAGCACAAGGAACCAGCCTGCCTGGGCTCCTTCTCTGTCTACGGGAGCAGTTGCTAGCGTTTCTGAAACACTGTGCAAGCCAAATAATGCACAAATAGGCAAGAATAGCCTCATCAACCACCAGGGTGCAACTTCTGATGTAGAAGAGAAGGGTGCTATATGATTGCAAAGATAAGAACTTTTAGAAAGTTAAAGGAATTAGACTTCAGGTTCAGTATGTGGTTTAAGATCCAGGCTCCTACACAGAGCCCAGATTTGATTCATTTGGTAAATGCTAAATCCATTCCATTTGCATAGCATGTTCTCTAAAGCATTTTCAATTGGAACTGATTTTGTATTTGAGACTGAAAGAAGAATGTATTCTGGCAAGCTGATGTTTCCGTCTGCATGGAGCTGCCTTTCCAAGGGGTTGACAAACACCCATCGTGGCCCTTTAGCATTTTTCTATGTGCTGAATGGGCCTCAGGAGCATAGATCACTTTTATTGCAGCATGCAATATGTTTGATAATAAACTTTTAAGCTCTATTTATTGGGCTACACATACAAAACGATTACTTTCTTGGCTAATACCCATACCTTATTTAATGGGAAAGATAAAGAGTGATTTCAGTAAGAAACTTTAAAGAGCATTTGATACTTGGAAGAAAAGAGTAATCAAATCACCTAATATTTATTTTCTCCTGTGTGCCTGGCATTATAATATTGATTGATACTGCCTTTTACCCATCTCATACATAAGCATGTTGTCTTTTAGTGTGTGTGGTGAGCTTTAAATAATTGTTTCCTTGGCGTTAGAGAAACACGTTTTACTGCCTGAGTAGAAACTATCTGATATTGCAGGAGATTTCAGAAGGACAGTGAAAGGAGAAAAAAAAAAAAAAAAAAAAAAACCTTTGATATTGCAACATTTCAAGCTGACTGATGATTACTAGATAATTTATGAGCAATTGGCCTCATTTAAATATAGATCTGGCAAATAGGGAGTCAATTTTCATGCTAGATGGGAGGTAAAATGCATATAATGCCTCATAATTTTCAATATATTTTTTACCTTCACTAGATTATTTGATATATGACACAGCACTGAGAACCCTGGTGAGAAACTGGTGTGTGTGTGTGTGTCTGTGCATCTGTGTGTGTGTGTCTGTGTGTGTGTACAAAGATAGATTCAGGAATTATTATCTCCATCTCACAAATGGGGTCATTTAGCTGAGTTTGAATGATGAATGTGCAATTCAACAGCTAGTTAGTAGCAGAACTGAGCCTCCTGACTTCCCAGTGATTTCTATCACACTAATACATATTTGTGCTTCTCCAGTATTCATTAGCTGCATGTTGCATTGTGTCATTATGTATCTGCCAATGGTTTACATGGAATTATACACATTCCCTTGCCAATCTAAAATGATCTTTACAGACTAAGACCCTTGTCAAAGTGATGGGTTCAAGATGTACAGAGACAACGAAGTGAAGACAAAGGTTTTTGTTGTTTGATTGTAGTGGGAGTCATGTTCTCTCTCATTCAGAAAATGAGAAATGAGAGAGCATCTGTTCCTGGTAGCTATTTGCAGCCATCTTGAAGCCACACATGGTCTGCTTTGCAATGAAACTGCACCCTTGCAGGCTGAAAAAATATTGCCATTGAGAACAACAGGCTAAGTACATATGTAAACCGGATCAAGTTTTGCATGGCCTTTTTTTTTTTTTTTTTCCTTTTTAATTCAATCTGTTAAGAAGGGAAATTAATTCTTTTTTAACATAAGCCAACTTGGGCTGTGGTTTCTATTATTCATGACCAAAATAACCCTAAGTGTTGCACAAAAGCTACATCTGCAGAAACCATATTTCACACCCCTGCTTTGTTTAGAGAAAACCTTTAGACTGAATAAGATATATCTGCAACCCTTATGGGTAACTTTAGTTAGGAAATTCCCAAATATTTTTGAAACCTCAATGCAGAAAGAAGAAACACATGCGTATGAAAGTGCTTTTGGGCTGGGCACGTTGGCTCATGCTTCTAATCCCAGCACTTTGGGAGGCCGAGGCAGGTGGATCATCTGAGGTCAGGAGTTCTAGACCAGCCTGACCAACATGGTGAAACTCCGTCTCCAATAAAAATACAAAAAATTAGCCGGGTGTGGTGATGGGTGCCTATAATCCCAGCTACTCGGGAGACTGAGGGAGGACAATTGCTTGAACCTGGGAGGCGGAGGTTGCAGTGAGCCAAGATTGTACCACTGCACTCCAGCCTGGTGACAGAGCAAGACTCTGTCTCAAAAAAAATTGGATTCTAGGTTAAAGAAGTAGTTTGGGTTCATGTATCAGATTGCGTGGAACAACAAATTGGAGAGGGAGACACTTTCTTTGCTGCTTCTCATAGCCAGCACTGGTCTCACTCCAGGAGTCTGAGTTTTGTGAGCAATGAGACTTAGTGCCCTTGGCACAGACACTGGTTCACTATGTGGCATCATATGCCAGGGCAAAAGTGAGGCTCTTACAAGTGACTTTGAGAGCAGGTGCCATCAGTGCAGGGAGGTGGGCAGGGCGACTGGCAGTTGAACATAAATTATATTAAAACTTTGACATGGGAGAGTAGTAGACATATTTTGTCATGAGCATTAATTTTTTTTTTTTTGGTGAGTTTTTTGTGAGGGGTTGTCAGAACTGTGAAGGCCTTGAGATGTTACTTTGCTTGCAAGCTAAGAAGTTAGTATAGCACAGCTTTTTGAAAGCTTGCAGAAGTCATTAGACTGCAGAATAAAAGACAAAGGAGTTTATTACTAACAGCAAAACAATCATGAGTAGCAATTCACTTTGCTCCCAAATCCCATAAGGACAATGTAGAGGAGTCTACAGAGACACCACCCACACAATGGGTTAGCATCATTTATGAGTAATTCTGACCTTAGGGAACCCAAGTGTTTTATACAGAGCAGTAAACACAATGGCCTTCTGCCCTGGAGGTACACAGTACTTCTATCATGCAAGGCTGTTTGGTATCCAAACATCCCTGAAAATTTAGTCCAAAGCAAAAACGGAGTTAGGGTCTTTGATGGTTAATTTTAAGTGCCAACTTGACTGGATTAAAAGATACCTGATAACCGGTAACTGGGTGTGTCTGTGAGGGCATTTCTGGAGGAGATTGGCCTATGAGTGGGTGGACTTAGTATGAAAGATCAGCCCTCAATGTGAGGGGCACTATCCAATCAGCAGGGGTCCTGGAGAGAATAAAAAGCAGAGGAAAGGCAAATTTGCTCTTTATTCTGAAGCTGGGTCACCCTTCTTCTCCTGCCCATAGACACTAGGACTCCAGATTCTCTAGTCTTTGGACTATGAAACCTGCATCAGCAATTGCCAAGAGGTCTTGAGCCTTTGGCCTCAGACTGAGAGTTACACCTTTGGCTTCCTTGGTTGTGAGGCACATGTCACTGGATTCCCTGAGTCCCCAGCTTACAGACTGGGATTCCTTATTCCAGCTTATGATGGGATTCCTTAACCTCCATAATCACATGAGCCAATTCCTCTAATAAATCCCCTTTATCCTCTATCTATCTATCTATCCATCTATCTATCTATCCATCCATCCATTCTATTAGTTCTATGTCTTTGAAGAATCCTGACTAATACAGTGTCTCTGCCTGACATATATGTAGAGTTTCATGGGGAGACTCACAGAGCACTGTCTCCCAGAAGGACATCACAGTATTGTTTGGGAATTCCACATTGAGTTGGTGGATATTAAATTCTTACAGTATGGACATTAATAAATGACATGCTCATTATAATTCAAAGTATAAAATAAATATTTATGAGTCCATACTGATATAAATGAGTAAATTTATACATGGAGGAAAGGAAACAAATCTCCCATATAGAAGAATTACAAATAATTTATGCAAATACTCTGTCTTCAAAGAGTGGCAGAGTAATTCTGTTCTCTGTAAGTGTGGGCTAAACACAGTGACTTCTTTCCAAAGTATACAAAAATAAGAGTGGGGTAGGAGAAGAAAAGAAAATTCACGGTGGAGGAAAAGGACAAACTCTACATAATTTAGGTGATAAAGTCCAACAACAGTCATATCATGTTGCTAGTATGTATTCTGAATATGATATGATGGCAATGGCATTTTATCTCTGAGGTCTTTCTCCAAATAACCCACAATCTCAGTCTTATCATGAGAAAACATGAGAAAATTCCAGTGTGGAGTATTGTACAAAATACTTGCCACTACTCCTCAAAACACTCAAAATCCTTAATGTGGTTTGGCTCTGTGTTCTCACCCAAATCTCATGTCAAATTGTAATTCCCATGTGTTGGAGGAGGGGCCTGGTAGGAGGTGATTTAATTATGGGGCCGACACCCACCCTTGCTGTTCTCTTGATAGTAAGTGAGTTCTCATGAGAACTGTTTGTTTGAAAAGTGTGTGGCATGTCCCCCTTCTCTCTCTCTCCTGCTGCCAGGAGAAGGTGCTTACTTTCCCTTTGCCCTTCTACCACGGTAGTACGTTTCCTGAGGCCTCCCCAGCCATAATTCCTGTACAGCCTACAGAACTGTGAGTCAAACCTCTTTTCTTTATAAACTACTCAGTCTCAGGTAGTTCTTTATAACAATGTGAGAACATAGTAATATAGTCCTCAAAAACAACAACAAAAAACGTCTGTGAAATTGCCATAGCCAAGAAGAACATAAGTAGACATGACTACAAAATATAATCTGGTATTTTGGCTGAGAACCTGGAACAGAAAAAATACATTAGGTTAGAGTAAAGAAAATTACAAAAACAAACAAAAAACCAAAGATGCTCCTTGACTTTCAATGGGTTATTTTCTAATAAACCCATCTTTGTTGAAAATGTTGTAAGTCTAAAATGCATTTAATACATCTAACCTACCGAACACTTTAGCTTAGCTTAGCCTATCTTAAACATGCTCAAAACACTTACATTAGCTTACTATTAGGCAAAATCATCTCACACAAAGCCGATTTCATAATGGATTTTTTGAATATCTCATGTGATTTATTAAATACTGCACTGAAAGTAAAAAACAGAATGGTTATATAGGCACTCAAAGTATGATTTGTACTGAATGTAAATCACTTTTGCACCATCATAAAGTGAAAAACATCTAAGACAAACCATAGCAAGTCAGGAACTATCCACATGAGAATTTGTTAATACATTAATACCGCTTATTAATTGTAACAAATGTAGTATAACAAAATGTTAATCATGTGGAAAATTGGATGCAGAGTATATGGAAACTCTCTGTAGTAGTTTCTCAATTTTTCTAAAATGTAAAACTGTTCTGAAAAATGAAATATATTGAAAAATAATGAGCCCTCCTATGTCTCAGCAATTCTATTTCTAGGTATATAATAAATAGAAATATGTACATATATTCATATAATAAATGTACAGCAATGTTTATAGCATTACTGTTCTTAAAAGCTTCAAATTGGAAATAATCCTAAAATCTTTAAATTGTATAATGAACATATGTACTGTATTATAGTTACAGTGAAACTCTATGCACCAATAAGAATGAATAGACTACAGCTACACACAACATAGATAAACATAACAAACTATGCAAAGAAAACTTCTTTTAAAAGTGCATACTATGATTTTATTTATATAAAATCAAAACTACTACAGCTAACCTGTAGCATTATAAGACAGGAGAGTGTGCTTACCCTTGTGGGGAGGTGACTGGGTCAGAACATAGGGGTCTTGTGTCTTCAGGTGCTGGTAATGTTCTCTTCTTTGATCTGGGTGCTGGTTACAAGAGTGTTCACTTTATGAATTTCAATACAAGTTTGTTTTAAAAAAAGTTTGTGCCTGTAATTTCAGCACTTTGGGAGGCTGAGGCAGGCAGATCATGACGTCAGGAAATCGAGACCATCCTGGCTAATACGGTGAAACCCCATCTCTATTAAAAATACAAAAAATTAGCTGGGCATGGTGGCAGGCACCTGTAGTCTCAGCTACTTGGGAAGTTGAGGCAGGAGAATCACTTGAACCCGAGAGGTGGAGGATGCTGTGAGCTGAGATCGTGTCACTGCACTCCAGCCTGGGCAACAGAGCGAGACTCCGTCTCAAAAAAAAAAAAAAAAAAATTTTGCAGAACATTCATAGGATGTTGAAGCATTGTTACATCCAGTACATGATGCATACTGAAGTATTCATGAATGCCCTGGCATGAGATGCTTTTAGACTAGGTGTCTCTAACTCTGGCCACAGATCTATTTGGAACTGTTAGCAACTGGGTCTCATAGCATAAGATGAGTGGTGGGCAAGTGAAAGAAGCTTCATCTGTATTTATGGTAGCTCCCCAGCACTCGCGTTACCACCTGAACTCCACCTCCTGTCAGATCAGCGATGGCATTAGATCTAATAGGAATTCAAACCCTATTGTTAACCATGCATGTGAAGGATCTAGGTTGTGTGCTCCTTATGGGACTTAATGCTCCTGTCACTGTCTCTCATTGCCCTTAGATAAGACTGTATTAGTCTGTTCTCATGCTGTTAATAAAGACATTCCCGAGACTGGGTAATTTACAAAGGAAAGAGATGTATTTAATTGACTCGCAGTTCAGCATAGATGGGGAGACCTCAGGAAACCTGCAGTCGTGGTGGAAGGGGAAACAAATATGTCCTTCTTCACAAGGCAGCAGCAAAAAGAAGTGCAGAGCAAAGGTGGGGAGAAGCCCCTTATAATGCCATCAGATTTTGTGAAAACTCACTCACTATCACAAGAACAGCATGGAGGTAGCTGCCCCCATGATTCAGTTACCTCCTACCAGGTCCCTCCCATGACACGTTTGGATTATGGGAACTACAATTCAGAAAAAGATTTGGATGGGGACACAGCCAAACTATATCAGGGACCATATCGTTGCAGGTAAACAAGCTCAGGGCTCCCACCGATTCCACATTGTGGTGAGTTGTATAATTATTTCACTATATAGTACAATGTCATAATAATAGAAATTAAGTGCAAAATAAATGTAATGTGCTTGAATCATCCTGAAACACTCCCCTTGCCCCTCTGGTCTGTGGAAAAATTGTCTTCCATGAAACTGGTCCCTGGTGCCCAGAAGGTTGGGTACCACTGTTTAGGACAACTAAGTTCTCCAATGACCTGTCATAAAGTAAAAGATCACAGATCAAGAAAATAAAACACAAACAAAAGAAGGTAAGCCTTGGCAATAACATGGGGTGTGTTACTGTGTTTGTGGAATTGAAATCCTATTTTTAGCTTTAATTCTCTAAAATAAGGGGTGGAATATGAAAGCAAATACAATAACAGAAAGAAGTGACAAATAATTATAGCTACTGACACAGGGTTGAATAGGCTTAGATAGTGAATAAATATGTTATGTCTTCCTTACAAGAGAAAAATAACAGCATAGGACTATCTCCTCTCAAAAATGTAAGAAGATCCCCTTGTAACAACAGCCAACTGGTATATTGCCATCAATCAATCCATGTGCCTTTATTTTTATCATACTTGTAATAAGAGAACAAGTGTTTATTCAGAGAGGTAGTATGAAACATAAACTGTAAGGCAAGATTGCCTGAAAGATTGCCTTAAATCCTGGCCCCATTATTTAGTAGCTGTGTGGCCTTGGGCACGTGCCTTACTACTTCCTAAAGAACTAATAATACCTTTTCAATAATGTGTTTATGAGGATTAAATGTAAGCTTTTTTTATATTAGCCAAGATCATATATCAAGTCCTGCAAATTAATTCATTAAATCATAGAACAAACATACAAGGAAGTCATTTTTACCTCTAACTTACAGCAGAAGAAACTGAGACTTAGAGTCCTTAAGTGATTTGCCTAAGGTCACTCAGCTTTTAAACAGTGGAACAGAATTTCAAATTCAAATGCATACCCTTCCCCTTCCCAGGCTTCTCAACCCACCCAACATGCTTTCATCCGCTAAATTAGGTTGTTTCATTCAGGATATAAATCAGTCTGTCATTTTAAAGATCTCTGAAACCATCATTAGGTTGTTCTTTTGAGAACATATCTCCTATTATTTTTGAGAGGTCGTATATGTTAGCTCATTTAATTCCTTATTCAGGTAAATGAAATCTATTATTTTTCATCTTCTCCTCGTTGTAGTGATGAGAACCAATAATCATTATCTACAATAGAAAAGGCTTTTTATTATGTGAAGAGCGGTTATTAATTTTAGAGAAGATAACAAACTAAGTCTAAAATTTCACATATACTAGAGCAAATTAAAGGGCCTTTGGCCATACAATCTCATTCTCCATGAATGGTCTCTGACATCTCTGCATCTCATTTTGTAAATCTTCCAAATAATTAGTCACCTTATTATATTTACCCAGGGATAATCTTGAAGAGACACCAATTACATATTTATAAAATACATTCTGACTATTGGGTGAATTTGCTTTGACAGCGTAGTGACTTTTCCCTTGCATCTTTTATTCTAGTTGCCACAGACATATGGAACTTTAAGAAGTATGCTGAAATTTGGATTTTGTTTTACTTGCTGATTTTGACAAAAAAAGAGCAAGCAAACAAACAGAAAAATGAAATGAACAAGCAACCCCTTGTGCCTTTCTTTTAAGGAAAAAAGAGAGGTTGAAATTACAAAATGCCATGATCAAAGTCAATTTTAAGCTCAGATTTTGACACAATAATTTTACAGAAAATCACTTGAGTGCATGAATTTCCATTGTTATATATTTAGAACTAATCAAGAAAAATTTAATCTTTTTTATTTTGCACATATATAAGTAAATTCCATACATTGATATCAATATACCAGAGTCTTTTTTGTTGCTGTTAATTTACCTTATAAGATGACTGACATTTCTATCATTATGTTGATAGTACAATATGGAATTAAGCTTAACTACTGACCCCTTGTTTCAGAATGTTTATACTGCTATTGTTATTTAAATATTAGAGGTCTAGAATGTTTGTAATAAATCCTGAATATCTCCAGTCAGGAGGGGTGCTTGCTACTGCTACATGGAAAGTAGTTCAGGACTCAACCTATTAACAATGCAGGCTCTCAGTTGGAACCCTTATACTTAGGAGTGGTGGAGAATCAGAGGCAGATCTAGTCTTAAAAAAACTGCAAAACAGCTTAGAGTCAGTTCTAACCTTGAGCTAATTAAGGTTATCTGCCCTTATTCCAACTGATCTACAAGAAATAAGATGAATCCTCATAGAAAAAGGTAACAACGTTCTGAGATTCTACAAGTAATACTATATGTAATATTTGGCATTCAATAAAAAATTACTAGGGATATAAAAGATAAAGCCAAGAGGGGAAAAAAAAAAGACAGATGACCCAGTTATTGGAGTTATCAAATACAGACTTTAAAGTCACTTAATTAATATCTTCAAGAAAATAAATACACAATGGATATGTTTTCCCTAGAGAATTAAAATTCAGTGAAAGAGAATCATATTGGATGTCTAAATCTAAAATAATTGACTGGTTAACATTCAAAATTTAATACATGAGTTGAATGATAACTTTCAGATATTATTAGACAAACAGAAGATGAGGCAGTTGAATATTTATAGCCTGAAGCATAGAGAGCAGAAAAGGTAATAGCTATGTAAAAGGACACAATAGATAATATGGGGTTAGTAAAAAATATGTAATATATTTGTAATTGCAGTTCCAGATGTGTAGGAGAGAAAAAATGAGAGGCAGAAGCAATATTTGAAAAAAAAAGATTTTCCAAAACTAAAGACATTGACTTACAAATTTATTAATTTATAAATTCTGTTTTAAAACCCAACCAGATTAAATATGAAAATATTCACACCCAAAGGCATTAGAGAAATACTGTTGACTTCCAATGTCAAGTAACCATTGCCTCAAATCAGTACCAATCTGACATCTAACATTTCAGTAGAAACAGTAAAGAGAAGAGAGTAGAATTAATCTTATTAAACAAGTCAGTGAGATTATCAGTATTATTAATCTCTAAGATGATGCAATAAAATAATTTTAAAGTGGCAACGAAATAAATATATTTTTAGATGTAAAAAAATTGTCATCAGTGTAATTACACTAATGCAAATAGTAAAATTTTTTTAATCAGGCAAATTAAAATGATCTGAGATAGAAAATAGTAAGGCATGAGGGAATAAAAAGCAATGATAAAGGTAAATGTGTGAGCATATATGAATATCCCTATACAGGACAACAACAGCAGAATAATAACATTGGTAATAATTATAATAATTATGAGGTGGTGAAGGAGGATGTCTTATAAACTATATATTGTGGGCCTTTGTGTGTGGAAATTAATAAACTGATTTTAACGTATACATGGAAATGAAAAGGGCCAAAAAGACCAATATAATCTTAAAGAATAACAACGTTGAAAGACTTTTCAGATATTGAGACTTACTATAGTGCCATGGAAATTAAGAACATATGGTATTGGAGCAAAGACAGATATATAGATCAATGGAAAAAGAATAGGGTCAAGAAACAGATTCAGATGCGTATAATCACCAGCTTTATGAAAAAGGCTCTACTGAAGTGCTCCAGGGAAGGGCTTTTTTTTTTTTTCTTTTAAATAAACAGGACTGAGTCAATCAGAAAATTAGAAGTGCATGTGAGAAAAAGTGAATCTTGACCTTTGATTTATACTAAAGGAAGAAAACTCTTGGCTGCTACTTTGCACTTAAGAAGAAAACATAAAAGAACATCCTCATGACTCTGGGTAGCAAACATTTCTTAAATAGGACATTGAGAAGTACCAACCATCAAGAAATAGTGATTAAAATGGACTATGTTACGATGAAGAACTCCTGCTTATCAAAAGATACTGTTATGACAATAAAAGTCAGGCATGGGGAAGCTGTTATACATGTATCCTACAAGGACTTCTACCTACATATATAAAGAACTTCTACTTATTAATAAACAGATAGCCAACCACCTCCCCTCACCATAAAAATGAGTTAAATATATTAAAGCCAGTTCACAAAAGATGATATTTTAATGCCAACAGGCATATGAAAAAATACTCAATATCATTATCACCAAAGGAATGCAAATTAAATTCACAGTGAACTATCACCACAAAACCCACAGAACAGCTTACATGAGAAAAGATTGACCAGACCAAGTATTCATAGAAGGTGGATAACTAGAACTTTCATAAACTGTTGTTGGCCTGTCAGTTAGTAAAAACACCTTGGAAAATTGTTTGGCAGAATCTTCTCAAGCTAAAAATACATATGCTCACTTTTCTACTATTTCCATTCCTAATTATATACTCAACAAAACTGCACACATATGATTAAACAAAGTCATGCATAAGAAGGTTCATGATAGCATTATTTGTAATAGCCTCCAACTGAAAGCTACTCAAAATTACCACTAACAGTCAAATGGATAAATACATTCTAGTACATTCCTGCAATGGAAAGTTGGTATATTCCTACAATATTTAACAGTGAGAGTGAACACCCTAACTGCTACACAAGAGAAATAAATGAATTTCACAAACACAATATAGAACAAAGGAAACAATATACAAAAAATGACATACAGTATTATTTTGTTTGTATAAAGGTAAAAATAGCTAAAATGATCTATGAATTTAGAAGTAAGGATAGTGATTACCACAAATGCAGTCACTGGGAGGAAACATTAGGAATGCTTCCAGCATGCAGGTAATGTTTTCTTTCTTGACCCTGGTGGTGGTTACATAGTGTCTATTCATTTGATGATAGGAAGAGTTGTGTAATATTCTACATGTACGTTAAATTTCAATCAAAAGCTTGTTAAAAATGATATTCAATTATTTGCCATTGAATCCCTTGCAGTAGACTTCATATTTCTGCCAATTTCAGTAATTAAAGAGGGGAAAGTATATGTCTTAAGATCAAATAATGACAAACAAGTTTAGAAATGAGGCTTCTGTGAGTGGGAATCCGTTTGAGGCAGCGAATGGTGCTAATTGCTCCTTGGAGCACTGAAAAGGCTGTAATTAATGTGACAGGAGTCACACTGGTGGAAGGATTAGGGCACCAGCCAGGAAAGCTCAGAGATAGAACTCGAGCTTTCTTCCAGATGACAGTTTACCTAGACATTTACAGGAAGCAGATGACGGTGGGAAGGGAGTCATTTTCTTTACCAAGGAGACTATCTCTGTGGAAATCTTAGCACAGGGCCTTCCATGTCCTTGATTGCTGACAATAAATGAGCTTGTCCTGACACACATGCTTTGCCACCTGAAAGTGTGCCTGAAGCACCCTTATAAGTAACAGACTGAGACAGATAGAAAGCTGAGGGTCATTTCATCAACCTCACTAGATGGACTGCCACCTTGGTTGGGAACATGGCAGCAATTTAATGGATGCACAGAAACAAAAATGTAATTACCACTGTTGGGATTTGTCCTGACACATGGTTAACACTCCCATTCTTGTGCAAAGTGACAGAGGAGAATGTTTCTTGCTCTAGACAGGAGAGGGAAACTGGCCAATGTTTTAGAAAACCTAGAATAGATCAACCTTTAACACCAACATAGGCAGGCTCAAATCTGGATGAATTCATCCACTGTATTTATCGTATCTCTTTGTTTTCTCATTCTCACAAGCAGATCTTATCTTTCTTTTCTTTGAGGTGAAGCAGCATGTTGAATTAGGATAAATTAATAGACTAAAACAAAATATAACAAAAGCCTAGTTTCAACCCCTTACTGATTCTCTAATTTGAATCATAATTGTTTTCGTCTATGAAATGGCAAAAATAATTTCATCTATAAAAGATGATATATAAATGAACCCATTTTATAATGCTTGTGAGTACAAATGAGATAGTAAATATGGAAACATCTTTAAACTGTGAACAACTATTAAAACACTAGTAATTAATAACATACAAAAGCTGATTTCTTAATTCATATCTACTTAAGGTCTGATTGTGCTGTTCATCTTGTATAGTAGATATCTGTGAAATGTCCTATACTCTAAAGGAAAAAATAATTCCCATAGATTTCTCGTATTACTTCAGGACACTCTCTCTTGAATTTGTCACACAGCACTTTTTATGGTTATCTAGTACCTAAGTAATTCTCAGTAGATTTTAGGTGTCAGTATTTGTTGAATGAAAGTCAAAATTAAATATTAAACTTTTTTATTAGACTGTAGTTTGTTGGGTTGTAATATTAAAAAAGAATATTAAAATTAAATATCAACTTTGGAAATAAGTGCTATGAGAAATGAGGTTCACGGACTATATTTTATCTGTTCATAGGCTTGAATTCACTGATTGAGTTATTGCAGAGACTCTATATTTTTGAAGGTTCTGTGTTTTATCAAATAGAATTTTTTTTCAACAAAGGTTATTACATGATTATAAAGTAATTATTTTTGTATTCAACTATTATGGGGAATTGGATGGATTTTAAAATTACAGTATTAAAATTACTTTAAAATTACAGTATTATTGTATTGGGCTTTAACATGATTGTGACAATGAATCTATCTTATTACTACTTTTCTGTTTTGCTTTTCTTAAGTATGAAATGACCCTGCTCACCACCCATTACTGAAAGACAAATTCTGGCTATCTAGCTAAATGATAAAAATTTGAAGCCAAGGGACAGAAAAGTTCTGTGTCATTTGAAAAAGGTTAAAAATAGCAATTTCTGGTTTTTAGCACCATGAATCTCATCAGCTCAGAGAAGTTGACCGACATCTGAGGCTTAGATTAATGCCATCCACATCACAAGAACCTTCCTCCTCCCTCCCTCCCCTCCTCCCTCCTCCCTCCTCCTCCCTCCTCTCCCCCTCCCTTCTCCTTCCTTCTCCTTCCTTCCTTCCTTCCTTCTTCCTTCTTCTAACAGTCCAGTATATGTGTATTGATTATATTGGATATTATTCATTTCCCCATCCAGTCTTACTCCCTACCCTTATCCATCCTGTACTGTGTTCCTTGAAGTAGTATTTTTTTTTCATTTATTCACTCATTTAATCATTATGGGTGTTGTCAACTGGATTTCCTGTCTTCTAGCTTGCAGTTGGGAATGGTCAATTGAAAGTACTGGTAGTAAATTGAAAAGTGGGAGGGGGGTGAAGTAATAAAGTTGGGGATATTGTGCCATGTCCACAACCTGCTGTTCCATAGGTTGGCATGAACTGTGTTTCCAGTCCATGATGACCAGGGTACCTCTTAGTTACCTATCCTATAGCTCCATCTTTCTGTCAGGGTTTCAAGGATCATTCCTCTTTTCTCCGTCAAACCTGGATGTGGTAACAGTTCCCAGCTCTTGTTAATTCTGGAATGCTATACAACTATTTTTGAGAAATTATTTTATTATACGTATTTTCCTCTATAATACCAAATGAGCATACCATCTCATTCCTCTTGAAACTCTAACCTATCAGAGTGATACTGTAAACAACTGTTAAAACACTAGTAATTAATAAAATATAAAAGCTGATTTCTTAATTCATATCAAGCATTATGGGAGATGAAGAATATGGAAAAGAATAGGAATTAAGAGACTTCCCTAGGTAACTTACAATTCATACATAAAATGTCGAGGAAAAGTGCTGTGAGTATTATTGAACTCAAATAGATTAGGAGTTCAGAGAAAGGGGAGTTAATGAATGCAGAATAAAAAAAAAAATTATCCTTCAGCTCTCAGAATAATAATCTTTTCTCAAGAAAATCTTTCCTGACCTTTAAATGGGAAATCCAACTATCACATATTCTCATGACACAGATCATTTGTAATTTGTAGCAGCAGTTGAGATTTTACATGTGTCTATTTGATTATTCAATAGACATTGTTTTTATCATTGGATAATAAGCTCTTTGAAGGCAGAGACCATGCTTGCTTTTTTTCATAAAATTCTAACTTTAGCACCTAGCACTACACATAGGACATAGCAGGTACACAATATTTTACTTGTTGATTAAATGAATGAACAGATGTAAAAAATAAAATAGACGTGGTGAACAATTTTAGCAACTATAAACTGGGTTTAATGACTGTTTATCACATATCTGGAATGCATGTGCACACTGTAACATTAAATGTCTCTTTGGGAATCTTTCTCTGAAGAAACAGAGAAAGAGATATCTTTTCTATGAAGTTCTTCTAAGGAGTAGACTGATCAATATTTAGTGACTTTTGGTCCTTATCCAAAATATAATTACAGAATCATTAAATGATAAGACTTTCAGGTCAAATGTTGAGTCACATGATCGATTTCACTGTGGAGTCCTAATGCCAACCATAGATCTCTGCTTTAGCTGATGACAAGTGACATTCTCTATGATTCAGTTTTACACACTTGCTACCAGAAGCCTGAGCTCCCTGAGGATGTGGTTGTTTATGGTCTAAACAGGCAATGATTCTCAAATGTTTGTGCATCAGAATCACCTGTTGGGTTGTTAAACACAAATTGCTTGTCCTCCCTTCCAGAGTGCCTGATTCAGCAGATCCAGGGTTGAAGGGCGCAGAAAGAATTGGCATTCCTAATATGTTCCCATGTGATGCTACTGGTGCTGCTGATCTGGGCACTGAAATATGAGAAACACTGCATTTAAGGATGCCTTTATTCCCAGACATCCAAAGTTTGTTTTTCTATACAAATCCTGTCACTACTAATAATTTTTCTTTTTCACAGTTTCTATAGTTTTACCTTAATCTGCTATTTCTACCTTGAATATTCAAGTTCAGCAAACATTTATGGCAAGGCTACTATATGGTGGCATCATTCCAGGAGCTAGAGATTTATTAATTAATGAAGCAAGAAACACAAGAAAAAATTTCCTGCCCTCATAGAGATTATATGTAGTGTTTATAGTCAGAAAGGTTAAATGTATGTTTTGTGCTTAACTTAAAAAACATTCCCAAGAAAGATATTGTAGTTATAGCATCTTATTCCACACAATTAATATAGTTTTAACTAATGTTTATTAGAAAAAGGAGGACATGTCAGAGGAACCAAGATGGCTGAATAGGAACAACTCCAGTCTACAGTTCCCAGCGTGAGCAACGCAGAAGACAGGTGATTTCTCCATTTCCAACTGAGGTGTCAGGTTCATCTCACTGGGGTTTGTCAGACAGTGGGTTCAGCAAACTGAGTGTGAGCTGAAGCAGGGTGGGGCATTGCCTCACTCGGGAAGAGCCAGGGGTCAGGGAATTCCCTTTCCTAGCAAAGGGAAGCCGTGACAGAGAGTACCTCGAAAATTGGGACACTCCCACCCAAATACTGCGCTTTTCCAATGGTCTTAGCAAACGGCACACCAGGAGATTATATCCCATGCTGGCTTGGAAGGTCCCATGCCTACAGAGCCTCACTCACTGCTAGCACAGCAATCTGAGCTCAAACTGCAAGGTGGCAGCGATGCTGGGGGAGGGACGTCTGCCATTGCTGAGGTTTGACTAGGTAAACAAAGCATCCAGGAAGCTCGAACTGGGTGAAGCCCACCTCAGCTCAAGAAGGCCTGCCTGCCTCTTAGACTCCACCTCTGGGGACAGGGCATAGCTGAACAAAAGGCAGCACAAAATTCTGCAGGCTTTAACACCCTTGTCTGACAGCTTTGAAGAGAGTAGTGGTTCTCCTAGCATGGAATTTGAGATCTGAGAATGGACAGACTGCCTCCTCAAGTGGGTCCCTGACCCCCAAGTAGCCTAACTGGGAGACACCTCCCAGGAGAGTCCAACTGACACCTCATAGAGCCAGATGCCCCTTTGAGATGAAGCTTCCAGAGGAAGGATTAGGCAGCAACATTTGCCATTCTGCAATATTTGCTGCTCTGCAGCCTCCGCTGGTGATACCCAGGCAAACAGGGTCTGGAGTGGACCTCAGGCAAACTCTAACAGACCTGCAGCTGAGGGTCCTGACCATTAAAAGGAAAGCTAACAAATAGAAAGAACATCCACACGAAAATCCCATCTGTACGTCATCATCATCAAAGACCAAAGGTAGATAAAACCAAAAAGTTGGGGAGAAACCAGAGCAGAAAAGCAGAAAATTTTAAAAATCAGAGAGCCTCTACTCCAAAGGAATGCAGCTCCTTGACAGCAACAGAGCAAAGCTGGATGGAGAATGACTTTGACAAGTTGAGAGAAGAAGGCTTCAGGCAATCAGTAGTAACAAACTTCTCTGAGCTAAAGGAGGATGTTTGAACCCATTGCAAAGAAGCTAAAAACTTTGAAAAAAAGATTAGACAAATGGCTAACTAGAATAAACAGTGTAGAGAAGACCTTAAACGACCTGATGAAGCTGAAAACCATAGCATGAGAACTATGTGACTCATGCACAAGCTTCAGTAGCTGATTCAATCAAGTGGAAGAAAGGGTATCAGTGATTGAAGATCAAATGAATGAAATTAAGTGAGAAGAAAAGTCTAGAGCAAAAAGAGTAGAAAGAAATGAACAAAGCCTCCAAGAAATATGGGACTATGTGAAAATACTAATTCTATGTCTGATTGGTGTATCTGAAAGTGATGGCGAGAATGGAACCAAGTTTGAAAACACTCTTCAGGATATTATCCAGGAGAACTTCCCCAACCTAGCAAGGCAGGCCAACATTCAAATTCAGGAAATACAGAGAATGCCACAAAGATATTCCTCGAGAAGAGCAACTTCAAGACACATAATTGTCAGATTCACCAAAGTTGAAATGAAGGAAAAAATGTTAATGGCAGCCAGAGAGAAAGGTCAGGTTACCCACAAAGGGAAGTCCATCAGACTAACAGTGGATCTCTTAGCAGAAACTCTACAAGTCAGAAGAGAGTGGGGCCCAATATTCAACCTCTTAAAGAAAAGAATTTTCAACCCAGAATTTCATATCCAGCCAAACTAAGCTTCATAAGTGAAGGAGAAACAAAATCCTTTACAGACAAACAAATGCTGAGAGATTTTATCATGACCAGGCCTGCCTTACAGGAGCTCCTGAAGGAAGCAGTAAACATGGAAAGGAACAACCAGTAACAGCCACTGCAAAAACATGCCAAATTGTAAAGACCATCAATGCTAGGAAGAAACTGCATCAACTAACGAGCAAAATAACCAGCTAACATCACAATGACAGGATCAAATTCAGACATAATAGTATTAACCTTAAATGTAAATGGGTTACACACTCCAATTAAAAGACACAGACTGGCAAATGGGATAAAGAGGCAAGACCCATCAGTCTGCTGTATTCAGGAGACCCATCTCATATGCAGAGACATACATAGGCTCAAAATAAAGGGATAGAGGAAGATCTACCAAACAAACGGAAAACAAAACAAAACAAAAGCAGGGGTTGCAATCCTAGTCTCTGATAAAAGAGACTTTAAACCAACAAAGATCAAAAGAGACAAAGAAGGCCATTACATAATGGTAAAGGGATCAATTCAACAAGAAGAGCTAACTATCCTAAATATACATGCACCCAATACAGGAACACCCATATTCATAAAGCAACTCCTTAGAGACCTACAAAGAGACTTAGACTCCCCCACAATAACAATGGGAGACTTTAACCCCCACTGTCAACATTAGACTGGTCAATGAGACAGAAAGTTAACAAGGATATCCCAGAATTGAACTCAGCTCTGCACCAAGTGGACCTAATAGACATCTACAGAACTCTCCACCCCAAACCAACAGAATATACATTCATCAACAGAATATACACATCACACTTATTCCAAAATTGACCACGTAGTTGGAAGTAAAGCACTCCTCAGCAAATGTAAAAGAACAGAAATTATAACAAATTGTCTTTCAGACCACAGTGCAATCAAACTAGAACTCAGGATTAAGAAAGTCACGCAAAGCCACTGAACTACATGAAAACTGAACAACCCACTCCTGAATGACTACTGGGTACCTAATGAAATGAAGGCAGAAATAAAGATGTTCTTTGAAACCAATGAGAACAAAGATACAACATATCAGAATCTCTGGGACACATTTAAAGCAGTGTGTAGAGGGAAATTTATAGCACTAAATGCCCACAAACGAAATCAGGAAGATCTAAAATTGACACTCTAACATCACAATTGAAAGACTAGAGAAGCAAGAGAAAACACATTCAAAAACTAGCAGAAGGCAAGAAATAACTAAGATCAGAGCAGAACTGAAGGAGATAGAGACACCAAATACCCTTCAAAAAATCAATGAATCCAGGAGCTGGTTTTTAAAAAAGATCAACAAAATTGATAGACTACTAGCAAGAGTAATAAAGAAGAAAAGAGAGAAGAATCAAATAAATGCAATAAAAAATGATAAAGGCATATCACCACCAACCCCACAGAAATACAAACTACCATCAGAGAATACTATAAACACCTATACCTATATTTCCAGCAAATAAACTAGAAAATCTAAAAGAAATGGATTCTTCCTGGACACATGCACCCTCCCAAGACTAAACCCTGAATAGACCAATATTAGGCTCTGAAATTGAAGCAATAATTAAGAGCCTATCAACCAAAAAAGTCCAGGTCCAGACGGATTCACAGCCGAATTCTATTAGAGGTACAGAGAGGAGCTGGTACCATTCCTTCTGAAACTATTCCAATCAATAGAAAAAGAGGGAATCCTCCCTAACTCATTTTATGAGGCCAGCATCATCCTGATACCAAAGCCTGGCAGAGACACAACAAAAAAGAAGATAGTTTTAGACCAATATCCCTGATGAACATCGATGCAAAAATTCTCGATAAAATACTGGCAAACCGAATCCAGCAGCACATCAAAAAGTTTATCCACCACAATCGAGTTGGCTTCATCCCTGTGATGCAAGACTGGTTTAACATGCACAAATTAATAAATGTAATCCCTCATATAAAAAGAACCAAAGAAAAAACCACATGATTATCTCAATATATGCAGAAAAGGCCTTTGATAAAATTCAACAGCCCTTCTTGCTAAAAAATCTCAATAAACTATGTATTGATGGGATGTATCTCAAAATAATAAGAGCTATTTATNGAAATGCAAATCAAAACCACAGTGAGATACCATCTCACACCAGTTAGAATGGCAATCATTAAAAAGTCAGAATACAACAGGTGCTGGAGAGGCTGTGGAGAAACAGAAACACTTTTACACTGTTGGTGGGACTGTAAACTAGTTCAACCATTGTAGAAGACAGTGTGGCGATTCCTCAAGGATCTAGAACAAGAAATACCATTTGACTCAGCCATTCCATTACTGGGTATATACCCAAAGGAGTATAAATCATGCTGCTATAAAGACACATGCACACGTATGTTTACTGTGGCACTATTCACAATAGCAAAGACTTGGAACCAACCCAAATGTCCACCAGTGACAGACTTGATTAAGAAAATGTGGCATATATACACCCTGGAATACTATGCAGCCATAAAAAAGGGATGAATTCATGTCCTTTGTAGGGACATGGATGAAACTGGAAACCATCATTCTGAGCAAAGTGTCACAAGGACAGAAAACCAAACACTGCATGTTCTCACTCATAGGTGGGAATTGAACAATGAGAACACTTGGGCACAAAGTGGGGAACATCACACACCAGAGCCTGTCGTGGGGTGGGGGGTGGGTGGGATAGCATTAGCAGATATACCTAATGTAAATGACAAGTTTAATGGGTGCAGCACACCAGCATGGCACATGTACACATATCTAATAAACCTGCATGTTATGCATATGTACCCTAGAACTTAAAATATAATTAAAAAAAGAAAAACAAAAAGGAGGGCACACATTTATACCAAATAAACGTACCTTCTGTTTTGAAAAAAATCTCATGACAGACGAAGACATATAATGCATTTGTTAAATATTTCTTTGAATTACATTCAAATGCCTCTTTCTCAGTATATATTAAGCAATATCACAGATAATGGTTGTAGTTTCTCTGTCTCATATAAAAATGTTATCCCAAACTGAAATATTTGATATTTTAAAATCAGGCATTTTTAAATACCTGAGGGTTTTAAACTGACATGGGAAATACATGACTAGAAATGTTGCCATTTGTTTTTTTGAAAACTTGGATTAAACAGTAATTTCTGTATTTGTTTCCAATGTAGTTAAAGCTGATGAGATCAAGAAAATGATCTTGATGTTTTCGTTCACACGTTTTTTTGCTATTTTTTCTACAGGTAGACAAATCCTTACATTTCTGCATATACATTCAGTATGTAGGGTATTATATTAACATTATTATAAAATATCAGTAAAATATTTTTAGGAGTACTGATTATCCAGATGACTTTAAAACTTCTAGTTTTTTTATTAGAATGTAAACTTGCTTATCTTACAGTAGTATCAAATTTAGTAACATGGTTTTAAAAGCCTATAAATTGTTCCATTACCATGTAACTCATAGAGGGAATATAATAAAAGGCTGGGTGGTATAGTATTAGAGTAAAAGCAACAGTGTTCGAGACATGAAGGCCTTTCTTTACATCCTTTGCTAAAAAGTTTGAACTGTAACATTAGAATCTGATAGCCTGAGTTCCTACCTCTGTTCTACCATTAAATAGCCAAGTGACTTTGGGCACTTCCCATACCCTTTCAGATTTTCATTTTTCTTATCTGTAAAACTGGCTTCACAAGAACACTTCAAAGGATTGCTTTGAGTTAAATCAAGTAAAGCTTCTTAGGCAGACTCCATCACATAGGTATGTATGCAATAAGTGTACATGTATTGATGCATATCAATATCAGACAGATAACTACATCTGTTGACAGTTAGAAAAAGAATGAACAAGAGGCAGAAATAGTATACTGAAATGTTTCCTATTGGTGTGTCCCCCCGTGTGTAATGAACCACTAGAGACATGCTCCCAGGAACAGTGTTTCTGGATCAAACATATTGAGGAAACGTTGCATTTTCTATCTTCTTTCTGAACCTATTTGCGTATCAATATCCTTGAGAAGTTCTGCAAAATATTTCAAAACATCTCCCAGTTCTTTTAAAACTTCCTAAATATAGATCTCATGTAATATCAATTATATCCTATAGAACTTTTATAGAAAATACTTTGCAGAATGCTGGCCATACTTTACTGGGCTAATATGCTGGTAATAGGAAAAGAAAGACAAGCTGGTAGTCAAAGGAAATTAGAGAAATAATACACAGGAATTTTACAAGCGGAAGGACCATCCTGAAATGGTAAGCATTACATCAGTGTTACTTTGATTTAAACAGCAATGGCAGCTTAAAACAATGTAAAAACTGAAGAACAGACAATTTTATAAGCATGTGTCTGATATGGTGGGAAATAATAGTGTCAGCACATTCCACATGGGTAATTGGTTTTCATTGTGCATATTTCCAGCAAATTGGGCCTTTTGCTCCTAATTTAAACACCCATTTTTGCCTAATTATGTTGTGTATTTACATCTCACATTATCTTTGTTAACACGTGGAAATTCAGCTGGTGACCTAGCAGGAAGTCCCTTGAAGCCATAACTCTTAATTACCTTCCCTGGAGCCAGAGTGCTTTGAATTGAGAGGTAGTCAGAACTGGTTATAGGAAAAGTGCTGCAAAAAGCACACAGATGTACAAGCCCTGATGGTTTTGATCTATATGTTTTTGCTCAGTGTTTTTTAGTAGTCAGTAGCATAGGCTTTTCATTCAAATAAGCTAGGTTCAAGTACACACTGTACTATTAACTAGGTGGTATGAGCTTAACAAGTTACTTGATTGTTCCGTGCCTTAGTCTGTTGAATGTTAAAATGGAGATATAATAATAATACTTAAACCCATAGGAATTGAGACAAAAAGACGTGAGAATATATGTAAAGCCTCTGAAATATAGAGTATGTTCACTAAAAATGACACTAGTTTTATAACTGTTCATTATAATTATTTCCTTGTGTGTAGTGAGACGTGATTAAATATTTGCTGCCCCAAATTATATTTATAATGAATAGTATTCATTAATAATAAGCAAGCCATAAATTTCTGTCCTTATTTGAATTATTTGTCTATTTGATGTTTTATATTCTCCTTAAAAATACTAATGCATCAGCTTTTTGTTTCATATTTAATGTTAAAATATTAATTTGCTTTTTGGTGTGCTAATTATATATATTTATATATGTATACATTTTGAGACAGTGTCTCACTCTGTCGCCCAGGCTGGAGCGCAGCGGCACAATCTCGGCTCACTACAACCTCCAGGTTTAAGCGATTCTCATGCCTCAGTCTCTTGAGTAGCTGGGATTACCGGCACGTGCCACCATGCCCGGCTAATTTTTTGTATTTTTAGTAGAGACAGGGTTTTACCATGTTGGCCAGGCCAGTCTTCGACTCCTGACCTCAGGTGATCTGCTTGCCTCAGCCTCCCAAAGTGCTGGGATCACAGGTGTGAGTCACCTCACCTGGCCGCTAACTGTATTCTCTTTTTTTTCTTTTTTTTTTTTTGTTTTTTGAGACGGAGTCTCGCTCTGTCGCCCAGGCTGGCGAGTTGCAGTGGCGGATCTCAGGACCTCACTGCAAGCTCCGCCTCCTGGGTTTACGCCATTCTCTCGCCTCAGCACTCCCGAGTAGCTGGGGGACTACAGGCGCCCGCACCGTCGCCCGGCTAGTTGGTTTTGTATTTTTAGTAGAGAGCGGGGTTTCAGCCGTATTAGCGCAGGATGTTGTTCTCGATCTCCTGACTCGTGATCCCGCGCCCGTCTCGGCCTCCAAAGTGCTGGGATTACGCAGGCTTGAGCCACCGCGCGGGCGCCGCCCAAATATGTTTTTTTTTTTTTTTTTTTTTGAGACGGAGTCTCGCTCTGTCGCCCAGGGCTGGGAGTGCAGTGGCGCGGGATCTCACTCACTGCAAGCTGCCGCCTCCCGGTTCACGCCATTCTCCTGCCTCAGCCTCCCGAGTAGCTGGGACTACAGGCGCCCGCCAGGGTCGCCGAGCTAGTTTTTTTTTTGTATTTTTAGTAGAGACGGGTTGTCATCCATTTAAGCCAGGATGGTCATTGATCTCCTGGACCTCGTGATTCCGGCCCGTCGTCGCTCCCAAAGTGCTGGGGATTAGACAGGCGTTGGAGCCACCGCGCCCGGCCAACTGTATTCTCTTAAAGAAATATTTGTTCAATGTGCTAATGATTTTAAACATTATTAAATAAAATCATTGGACTAAAAACTAAAATCAACGATTTCATGATTACTGAAATTTAGTAAATTTCAGCAATGACATGACAGCATAAGAACATTCTTAGTCAATAAAAAGATTTAAGACCGAGAAGTGTGTCTTTTATGATGGAATTCAAGTGATCCAATGTAGGCAAAAACTAAATATTTAAGTACAATCCCATGTAATAGAACAGCTGGCGTTCTAACAATGATTTTATATGACTCTTTTAACATAAGTACCTTAACGACAGCTACAGTTTATTAACTCTATTATCTTAGTCAACAATTGTTCCAATGACTATATACATTGTGCCTTTGACATCTCATGAAAATTATAGAGTAAGTACCATTATCCCCAATTTGCAGATGAGAAAACTGAGGTAAAAGAAAAATGGAAATTGTCTCAACTCAGTACTTTTGTCTCTGTCTTTCTTCGGGAGACAGAAAATGCATCATTACTAAACATGAGCATTTCAGGACTTACGTGGGGCTAATGATAGCCTCCCATTTTCCTAACTTTTTTTTTTTTTTTTAATGGATAGGCATTTGTCTCCAGCGGGATCAGGGCCATTCCCATGAATTTCTTGGGTGTGAGTCAGCAGGTAATGATTTTTTTCCCCACATTTGTGATTGCAAGTTCTATGTTTGTACAAATGAAGTGATTCATGGCATGTTTATTCTGCCTTGAGAAAGCTTATATGTAGTAGAAGCAAATGAATTTGAGACAGAGAAAAGAGAGAAATAGATGCTGTGAAGCCCTTGAATTATTTCCTTTCTAAATTCAGGTTAAACTCTGCAGTTTCGTGTTTCTGTCATGTCACCCACTATGTTTTGTTTTTTATTGTCAAGGTAATTAAGTCAGGTTTCTGCAATTTGCAATTAGAAGAGTTGCTCCTATTTAAATCAAGGAGGGTAGGTATGTTATCCAAACTAACACGGCTGATTACTAGTAGAAGTAAGAATCAAACCTAGGTCAGTTAGTGCAAAAGCCCATTCTTTGAACACTGGAGACAAACATAGTTTGACAAATAAAAAAATCCAGCAATCAGTTTTTAAATTGGGTTATTTGTTTTCTTGCTACTGAGTTGAGTTTCTCATGTATTTTGGATACTTACTCATTATCAGATACAAGGTTTGCAAATATTTTCTCTTAATCTATAGGCTATTTCTTCACTCTCGTTTCCTTAACCATGCAGAAGCTTTTTTTTTTTTTCTAAATGTTCATTAACTTAAAAACAGATACTCCATTAATTTACTCATACTAATCTTTTTTGATTTAAACTTTTCAAGGGATTTTTTTTTTTTTTTTTTTTTTTGTATTTTCATTGGTATATTATAGTTGTGCATACTTTGGAAGTATTTGTGACATTTTGACACATTTACACAATGTGTAATTATCAAGACAGGGTAACTGGGATCTCTGTCACCTCAAACATTTATCTTTTCTTTGTGTTGGCAACATTACAATTCTTCTAAATATTTTGAATTATACAATAAATAAGTATTAAGCATAATTTACTTACAGTACTCTTGAATACTAGAATTTAATATGAGCTACTTATTTATTTATTAATTTTTATTTTATTTTTTCATAAGTTATTTGGGTACAGGTGGTATTTGGTTACATGAGTAAGTTCTTCAGTGGTGATTTGTGAGATTTTGTGCACCCATCACTGAAGCAGTATACATTGAACCGCATTTGTTGCCTTTTATCCCTCGCCACCCACACTCTTCCCCCAAAGTTCCTAAAGCCTATTTTATCATTCTTAGTCTCTGTGTCCTCATAGCTTATCTCCCACATATCAGTGAGAACATACGATATTTGCTTTCCCATTCCTGAGTCACTTCACTTAGAATTATAGTCTCCAATCTCATCCAGGTCACTGCAAATGCAGTTAATTCATTCTTTTATATGGCTAAGTAGTATTCCAGTAGATGTTAGCGTGAATACAGTGATCAGGGAACATTTGTACATTGCTGGAAACTAGTGCAGCCACTATGGAAAACAGTATGGAGATTCCTTAAAGAGCTAAAAGTAGAACTATCATTTGATCCAGCATTCCCACTGCTGGGTATTTACCTAGAGGAAAATAAGTTATTATATGAAAAAGATACTTGCACATGCATGTTTATAGCAGAACAATTCACAACTGCAAAATCGAGGAACTAACCCAAATGCCCATCAGTCAACGAGTGGATAAAGAAACTGTGGTATATATATACGATGGAATACAATTGATTCTACTTCTAGGTATCCACCCAGAGGATTTGAAATCAGTATGTTGAAGAGATATATGCACCCATGTTCATCGCAGCATTATTCACAATAACCAAGATGTAGAATCAACCTAAGTGTCCATCAGTGGATGAATGGATAAATAAAATGTACATATATGAAATGGAATATCATTCTGCCTTTAAAAAGAAAGAAATTCTGTCATTTGTAACAATGTGAATACACCCAGTTGACATCGTACTGAATTAAATAAGTTAGCCACAGAAAGACAAATACTTATATGTAGAATCCAAAACAATCAAACTCAAAGAATCAGAAAGCAGGATGGCATTTATCAGAGACTAGAGGATGACAGGGCAATCGAGAGACATTGGTCAAAGGGCATCGAGTAGTTAGATAGGATGAATACAGTGGTTGTGCTCTACTCACAGCATGGTGACTATAGTTAATAGTAATGTATCATGTATTTCAAAATTGCTGAGCATAAATTTCAAATGTTCTTATTACAAAAAATAAGTATGCAATATATTAATTAGCTTGATTTAACCATTCCCCATCATATACATATATCATAACATGACATTGTACTCTGTAAATACATACAATTGTAATTTGTCAATTAACAATAAAAATGGATTTTAAAATATCAGCAATTAGTGTGAGAGTGAGATGAACACCTTTTAATAATTCTTGGACTTTTTTCTAATTCCTTAACTAACATACTAAAAGTGGATGAAATGATAAAATGTAGTCCTAAATTCTCATTATCAGTAACTACTTTCGCATGAAGTCCTTTTAAAACAATTAAAATTGATTTTAATAGCTGATTATTGAATAAAAAGCCCAAAGAGGCAGCTTTTCCTAACCAGGTCATCAATTGTGATGCTAAAACAGCAATATCATGTTCACATAGTGTTAAATTAGATTTTTAGAGACTGTTGTCCTATACTGGTGGCATCCAAGAGCACATTGCCCAAACAGAAGCTAAACACTGGGTATGGTCCAAGGTAGACAGACAAAGAGCTGAAGCTTCTCTAAGCTGTTGAAAATAATGCACTAACAACTCAACTGAGAAGCTGATGATAATGCAATAATGGAACTGGATACCCTGTAATAATATTTTGATTTTGTGGGAAATGTCTTTTCTTTATTGGAGCTGATAATAAGCTGTGACTATTGACATAGAGATGTAGAAGTTTCCCTGGCATTTGGGCTCTGAATGCTGTTTATATTCCGAAGTCTGGTAATTCATATGAACAATGATGCCCCATTCTGACCACCCTCGTAAGAACCTCATATGAATGACATTTGGTAAGTAAAATCATCATTTTTTTTTTTTTTAAGTCGCCAAAAGCACAAACAGTCTGCAGTGGCTAGAGTTGACTATTTCCCCAGGGGTAGGTGTTATGATTCCCCACACTGTCTTAGAAGGTCCACTGCTGCCAGAATATTTCATGGGGTGCTCTTACACATCATCCAACATGAGCTAATATATCATTTTAACTGCAGTTCTGGGAAACACAAATGGAGATGTTGGGTTGGAAATATACGAGGTGTATTGAACAGGGGGTGTTTTGATTGTGAATGCAGAGAATCTCAAGAAAATATGTACTCCTCTGAAACTGTTTCCGTATGTTTCCTGATCCACAGATTTCGCTACAGGAGACATGGTGTTATCTTGATTAATGCCTTCATCGTAAATACATGATAAATGAGACCTTACGTCCATTCTGGCCCTTTCTCACTGTAACAAGATCAAAGGAGATATATTTCATTCTGCTATGAAGGTATTTTTTTTTTATGTTGTGTAATGCAAAAAGGTGACCCACTCTTATAGCAACTCTACTTTTATGCATGCCTGTAAAGAAAGAAGAAGATAATTTCTAAGGTTAAGATCTCTTTTTTTTTCTCTAAGAGATAATTTTGTTTTTTTTTTTTTTACACAACATGTGGGTGTTACAGAAGATAACAGTGTTTTCCTTTTAGTATTCATTCTTGTCATATCTTGGAAAAGAAAATAAAGGTGATGTTTGTCAGTTGTATCCAACAAAATGTTTACTACATTTTTGTTCTTTTGGGTTATTTAAAGGTTTTTTTGGTGTTTAATTATGACAGAAATTTCCCATAATTTTCTATTTGAAACAGTTTTTCATTGAGCATCCTATATACTTGTTTACCTGTAGGTTAAATTCTTAGCAGCAAGGATGCTAATGGCTAAAAGTAATTAGCTAATTCATTACATTCGGATGTTTTGAAGGAAATATTTTACACACACATAAAACTGAAAATTTTTATAAAATTTAACTGGTTTTATTCCTTTAGACAATTTGGCATTTATTTTTGCTTAGTAAGGCTAATCCTAAACAATGATTACAAAAAAGAAAACAAACAAACAAACAAAACACCCAGCACTATTATTTCCATTTGTAGCATTGTTTTACATGTGCATTTTAATTCATAGAAAATTGATTTCTGCCTAAGAAAGGCAGAAAAGGAAGCAAGTTTAATTTTTTCTCCAAAGGTTTAGCTTGATTTCCCAACACCATTTATTTCATTCTCTGGAGAAGGGAAGTGTTAAACTGAGAAGAGTTTCTTAAGCACCCGGAGCATCAGTTATCTTATCAATAAAGTTATTGTTGCCTCTTCAGCGGGTCGTACTAAATAGCTAACAAAATAGCCCACGAGAAAACAACCCAAAACCACCAACAACGATTTCACATTTTAAAGATTTAAAACTACTGTTTCAACTTGTCAGGACTTTTGTATTGCATATGCTAATTAAATTCCTAAGATGAAAATTTATTTCAGTGAAAGCTATAGTTTTCCTTAAGGGAAAAAGTTTGCATACACAAATTTTTTATGTTATATCCTAAAGGATGATTTTCTTTGCAACAATTATTGACAAACTACTGGTAACTCCAGTCACGGGAATACTAAGATGAGGCTATTGACACATCAGGTGATAGGCATGGGCTTTGACTTCATTTGTTATGTGATGGAAAAGGATTTTCTTGGAGTCATTTTCCCTTGTGACACACACCTTGCAATTGAAAGCCAGAACACAGTAGATGTTCAAGGCATTCTAGTTGATTGAATTCACATGACTGGGTTTGGCAATTCAATCCCTGACTATAACAAAGAAAATGGCTAAATAATCCCCGTTGTGACACAGTCCAACATCCTGAGGTCAGACACCAGGCCTCAATTTCATTAGAGCTACACCTTAATTAACAATATTTAGCCAGTAATAGGCAGTTTATGAATTTATTCTACTAGGTATTGATGTTAGTTCATTTGAATTTAAAAATGTTAAAATGCAGCAGATTTTTTTTTTTTTTTTTTTTTTTTTAAAGACAGAATCTTGCTCTGTTGCCCAGGCTGGAGTACAGTGGCGCTACCTCAGCTCACTGCAGACTCCACCTCGCAGGTTCAAGTGAATCTTCTGCCTCGGTCTCCTGAGTAGCTGTGACCACATATGCGTGCCACCATGCCCGGCTAATTTTTGTATTTTTAGTAGAGATGAGGTTTCACCATAGGAACTCCTGACCTCATGATCCGCTAGCCTCAGCTTCCCACAGTGCCAGAACCACCGGCATGAGCCACCGCCCCAGGCCCAATGCAGCTGATTCAGAGGCATTCACAATCTGTGCATGCACCTAGAGTTGGCTGTCAAACAGGAGCATTCTTTGCAAAGTCTTGGGGGAATTAGGGAGAGAAATTCTGCAGAACTAAACAGGCAGGCGGCCCATTGGGACACATGTTTCCTGTAACGGGTATTGTGCCAATGCACAGTGTTGAAGGGCATAAATAAAATGTGATGGAAATAGAAAGGAAAGAGAGACTCTATTTCCACAGGGACATATAAAGTATAGTGATAATATTCTAACAACAAATTATATAACTTTTTGCCCAAATCTATTTTAAAGTGGAAGATTAGAGTTGAATTTTGTTCAAAAACGAAGGTTATGTTCCCTATCAGTTAGTTTTTGAAATAGATGACAGATTAATAGCTAAAGACCTCTCATTTTAAATATGCATCCAAAACTTTAGGATGATAAACTAAGTGTGATATGGAATGTTAAGAAACATCACTTTGGTCTGGCAACATAAAACTGGAATATAGATGAGTATGGTTTAAAAGCTGTGTCCCACCCAGAATTCATGTGTTGAAACATAATGCAAAATGTGAGAGTACTAAGAGGTGGGGCTTTTGGGGCAGGGATTAAGTCATGAGGGCATAGCCCTTCAGACAGTTGCCTCACTTTATCTTGCTCTCTTTCCTCTCTGCCTTTTGCAATGTAAAGATGCAATAACAGTGTACTATCAATGAGCAATGGTGCCTCACTGGACACTGAACCTGCTGGTGCCTTGATCTTGGACTTTTCAGCAACCAGCTGTTACAGTAGGTAGATAAGTATGGCAGGAGACAGCTCCCCCTACCAGCACACACTATCCTCACCATCAGGTGATGCTCAAGCAGATGTTAACTGTCTCTCTAAAAGGATAATTGGTCATAGCCAGTGCTGGAGAAAAGCAGTCTCTAAATAGACAGAAACACCTGAAACTGTTGATCAGAGGCTTCCTGATAAGATCTCAGGAGTTGGGCGAGTGGGCTCACACGTGTGCACTGAGACAAAATGGTGGAGTTAAACTGGTATATGACCTTGTAGGAGCATTTGACTGGTAAGGGAACAACGCCTTTAGTGAGCATGAGCACAACTCCAGTAAACACACTGTGCATGCTCCCCTCCCAAGTGCTAGCAGGCCACCGCACATACAGACAACCCACCCCAAGGGAAATCAGGGGAGAAAAGATACAAGACCCCAGAGTATGCCAACTGCAATTAGTCCATTCTCATGCTGCAATTAGTCCATTCTCATGCTGCAGATAAAGACATACCCAAGACTGGGTAATTTATAAAGATAAAGAGGTTTAATAAACTCACAGTTCCACCTGGCTAAGGAGGCCTTACAATCATGGTGGAAGGCAAAAGGCACATCTTACATGGTGGCAGACAAGAGAGAATGAGAGCCAAGTGAAAGGATAAACCCCTTATAAAACCATCAGCTCTTGTGAGACTTACTTGCTACCACCAGAACAGTATGGGGGAACTGCCTTCATGATTCAATTATCTCCCATCGGGTTCCTTCCACAACCCACGGGAATTATGGGAGCTACAATTCAAGATGAGATTTTGGTGGGGACACAGCCAAGCCATATCATCAACATATAAAACCATAAATCAATGTGTAAGCCAGGCACTTGATCTCTCAAGTCACCAGCTTGTCCCTCTCCCAAATGTACTATGCTTCTTTTCATTCCTGTTCTAAAACTTTTTAATAAACTTTTGCTCTTGCTGTAAAACTTGCCTCAGTCTCTCAATCTACCTTATGCCCCTCAGTGAAATTCTTTCTTCTGAGAAGGCAATAATTAGGTTGCTGTAGACCTGTACAGATTTACTGCTGGTAATACAGACAGTGAGAAAATACATTTTTAATATTTATAAATTATCTTGTCTCAAATAATCTGTTATAGCAGCACAAATAGTTAAGACAATGTGTTATGGACTGAATTGTATCTCCCCAGTGTTTACATGTTGAAGTACAAGCCCCTAATACCTCAGAAGGTGGCTATATTTAGGGATACCATGTTTGAAGAGATAGTTAAGGTAAAATGATTTACTATGAGTGGGCACTAATTCAGTATGACTGGTGACCTTATAAGAGGAGATTAGGACACAGGCACACAGAGAAGAAAGACCATGTAAAGACAGAGAGAAGACAGCCATCTACAAGACAAGAAGAGAGGACTCACGATAAATCAACCCTGCAAACACCTTATTCATGGACATCTAGCCTCCAGAACTGTGAGAAAATAAATTTCTGTTGTGGAAGCCAGCCAGTCTGTGGGACTTTGTTCTAGAAACCCTAGCAAATTAATACAATGAGATCCATGCATAATTTTCTTCAGTATTTTTACATTCTACAAAATATGTTTTCTCTCAAATTCAGTTTTGTATAGGGAATTCTACAAAGGTGAATTTGTAGAAAGGTGATTTTTTATTGATTATCACAGTGATTAAGATTCTCTCTCTCTTTTGACCAGATCAGCACTGTTCTTATAGTTTTGACAAAAGAAGATAGCTCAGAGCAGTCTGAGATATGTGAGGTATACAGGTCCAGAGACATATGAGTATGGGCCTTGTCATGTACTTCTCCATCCACACTTGAGGCAATTGTTTAAGGTCAGTTTCTTCCTGACTTGCTGCCTCACCCATTATCTTCATGTCCCTGGAATTTGTGATACAAAGAACAATATATAATCAATAGCTCATGTTATTTTAATGTAATTTTTGGTAAGCAAAACAGAAACTGCCTCTTCTTTTCCTTTAAAAATCCACCTGTAACTGCCTCTAATGGAAACATACATTCAGGGCAATTTGAATTTACGCACCTGGGTTGCAATCCTCAAGACTGGTCCCAGTCAACTCCTGACTTACATTAATTTTACTCAAGCTTCTTCCTTTCAGGTCAAGATATCTTATTATTTGCTTCTTATGACAACTTTGTAATTCATGTATTATTAATTCATGAATTTATGATGAAAAGAGGCAAAGACAGCTTAATCAATTTGCCATGTTCACACAGCTTATAAATTACTGAGCCAAAGATCAAAACTAGATATTTCTTACTCTCAAACATTTTTTTAATCGCTATACAATCTTTACTTGTGCCTATCTTTTACAAAAAGACTGGCAATGAGCAGTTCAAATGGCAGACTCTCAAAGGCTCTACTAGAAATAACATTATTTCAGTTAATTGAAGTTGTTAGGGCTCAGGCAATGATACCCCAAAGTATGGCATTTCAACTTGCTGAGTACTTGAATTCAAGGAAATTAAGAGGCCTCAGAAATAAAACTTCAAACCAATGTCTCTCTCTGACCTTTCCGAGCCCTCTCTGTCTCTCTGATCCTCTTTTTTTCTTCCCCTAAAGCACTAGAAGGGACTATCTCTGGAAGTTCCTTATCTGACTGAGAACACTTCTTTCCAAAAGAAATGTGATTGTCTTAAAACCCTGTCCCTAGTAATCTCATCAGATACCCAGGAAAGATCAACTACCTGAGAAGAGAAGAGATTGTGAGTCAAGATAACACCCAGACAGATTTTTCAACTATTCTTCTAAAGGCAGCTCTGAACGCTTACCTGGGAAACTTTATCTGCATAATTAAACAACCTTTGTTCATAATTAGGTTCTGCCCCTCATCTTTCTGCCACCTACCCCAGAGCTCAAAGGAACTTTGTTCCAGGCCATTGTCCTATATGCTCATTTATTTCCCCTGAACATTATTTACTCCTTTTTTTTTTTTTTTTTTTTTTTTTTTTGAGATGGAGTCTCACTCTGTCACCCAGGCTGGAGTGCAGTGGTGCAATCTCAGCTCACTGAAAGCTCTGAATCCTGGGTTCATGCCATTCTTCTGTCTCAGCCTCCCAAGTAGCTGGGACTACAGGTGCCTGCCACCATGCCCAGTTATTTTTTTTTTTTTTTTGTATTTTAGTAAAGACAGGGT
>NW_016805866.1:5844801-5892792 GCF_001698545.2 Rhinopithecus bieti | reverse complement strand
TGGGGATATTAAAAATAAGGGAAAGCATGAGTAGAAATTTCTGGTTATATGTCATTTCTTAGCATAATTTGAATTTTCAAAGAAGAAATGATACACATATGTTCTTAGCTTAGAGATTAGAGTCCTTCCTGATAATGTCAAGTATAATATATATATATATATATTTTTTTTTTCTTTAGGATAATGTATAAGAATTCCTAGGCTTCAACCAAATATTGTGCCTGTATTTTAGACTTGTCTTACAAAGCCTTGGTTTTTCTGAAGCTGTTGATCATTGAACATGTGTCATATCAGTTTCCTAGGGCTGTCATAACACATGAACACAAACTGCGTGAAGACCACAAAAATTTGTTCTGTTACTGTTCCAGAGGCTAGAAGTCTGGACTAAGAGTTTGTAGGGTTGGTTCCCATTGGAGTTTGAGGGAAAATCTGTTCAATGCTTCTCTCCTAGCTCCTGGTGGTTCTGGGTAGTTCTTGCCAACCCTTGGTTTGTAGATGCATCATGACATTCTTCGCCTTAATCTTCACAAGATGTTCTTTCCTGAGTCTCCTCTCCTCTTCCTATCAGGACACCAGTCATATTGGATCAAGGGCCATTCTAATGGCTTCATGTTAACTTGATTACATCTACAAAGGTCCTATTTTTAAGTAAGGTCACATTCCAGGTACTGGTATTAGAACTTCAACATATGTTTTGGGGTACACAATTCATCCCATAGTATATACCTCTATAGAAATATCTTCTTCGGCATCCATGATGCTTATATCAGTCATTTATAGCGAGAATAATGCTGTGTAGCAAATAGTCACAACACCTCATAACATGCAATCATAAATTTGGATTTTGGGTCACAGATCTGAAGATTGGCCATTTCTACTGACCTGAGCTGGGCTCTGTGTTCTCACTCTCACTTAGACTCCTGAAGTCAGCTGCAGGTGAACTAGTTTTCTTTGCTGACTCTGGCTGGACTCTCTCACATGTTTGAATGGTGACTGGAACATCTGAGCTGCTTGTTTCTGCTCCACTTATCTCATCTTTGAGCATGCTAGGCTGAGGAGCAAGAAGGAAGGTGCAAACACAGTGCTTGTTCAAGCTTCTGTTGTGTGAAATTTGTTGTTATCCCATTGGCCAGAGCAAGTCATATGGCTAAACCCAGAATCAGAGTAAAGGACACCACCGAAAAACATAGAGAGATTTGTAGAGACCAGGAAACATTGGGACTGTTAGTTCAACTAATTTATAATGTGCTAAACTTGTTATTTTTCTCTCATCTACTCTGCTTCTCATTTTTAAAGTTCATCTTTACTTTTTTTCTCACATATAAGCTCCCCCAGCCCCTTAAGACAACTTTTCAATTATTCTTTACTCTTCTCTCTATACCCACTCAGACATTTAACTTAAATTTTCTTCTTTTCAGAAATATTTAATTTTGTTTGTTTGTACACACCAAATACCTTGGATGTCCTAAAATGAATTTCTCTCTCCTCTGCTCTTCTGTCAATAACTGTCCTTTCACTGCCCGTGAGATTACAATTACTTGTCCAGAACAAAATTTTTAAAGTTGCTTCTCTTTTGGCATTTCCTTTAAATGTTCTTCCTGTAAAATATGTTTTAGATTTATCTCTTTTCTTCTGTTCTTAACACATCAAATAAGCTCATACTTTAACACTTGAATTATTTGTTTTTCATAATTTATTACATATGCTTTCATTAGAATTACCTTAGCTCAAATATTATTTTCACTTCGGTACATCCTTTCCACAGTTACAAAAACAAAATGAATTTCAGTTTTTCATTTTACAGCTTAACCCTTCTGGCTCTTTGCCAGCTTTTTCCCATCCTGCCGTTTCAGCTTTATTTATTAGTGTTTCCCCGTAAGAGTTACAGCTTCCTAAGGGCAAGACTTTGTCTCTGTTATTGTTAGTAAGCAGCACAGTATCTTGCCAAGCAAGATATAGGGTACAATATATATTTTGAACAGACTTAGAGTCACATATTCCCGCTTTCTAATCAAAATGCTATCTTCCCCTTCACTTCTGTCTTTGACTTTTGCCAATACCAGCTTAGAATGCCACCTCCTCACAACTGTAAAATACCCCTCAAAGGGATACAGAGCAGAAAGGAATGCCTCTTTTCTCAGCATGCTCATAATTTGTGGGGAGGAAGCCAAATAAACAAGTGACTATAATAAATTGTAGTAATTGCCAGGACAGAAATATTCATTAAAAGCTATGGAAATGTAGAAAAGGATACATAATCCAGCATCGATGGGACAACCAAGTCTTCCCGAAAAGTGAAAGAGAGTAGAATTCTTCAGGCAGAGAAGACAGAGAGCAGAGCGGGAGACATGGAATCAAGCTGGCTATGAAGAAAACAGCAAACAGTATATTACTAAAAAGCGTTAAGTTGCTGAATGCTGAGATACAAATTGATAGGGAATGCAGTGGGTGTGAACCATATCTTGGAGGGTCTTGTCTCTATGCCACGTGAAAGAACTTGAACTTAATAAATGTTGAGATGCTTGAAGGCAGTTTTAAGCAGGAGAATAACAGGTACAAGTTCACCATTCCAATCCTGGAACAAAACGTTAAGTCCCAGGTCCCAGTATTTACATGGCACTTACAACCTGCAAGCTCTGAGACTCATTCTCTTAATCATCCTTTCAAATGTTGTTAAGTATTCTGAGAAATATTTCTCAGTTAATATATTCGTGCCTTAATGGTTGACTTAGTTGACCTTGTCTTTTTTCGCCAGTTGTTCTCAAATGATGGTCTTCCACAGACAAATCATTAGTGAAAAGGGGAAACAAAAGTAGGCTTTTCTAGTAATATAGCAAAAATGTGGACAAAATCTTTTTTTGACAAATACTAATGAAGCAGCCAGGTGGGAGGGGGTCTCTGGCAAAACTCCAACTTGCCTGCGCACTAGGGTGGGGACACAGAAGTCCGGCCGGTTTGTAGCAGGGAGGAGCCTGGCCCCTCCTCTTCCTGTGTGGAACCTTGGCTTCAAAGGGCAAGGCAGGAAGCACACTAACCGGAAGTCTGGCTTTGAGGAGAGACCATGTTTCCGCTTTCATTCTTTTCACCCAATAAAACTCAGCTTTACTCATCCTTCAAGCCATCAGTGAGTCTCAATTTTTGTGACTATGGGATGGACAAGGACCCTGACTCTAGCTAAACTAAGGAAAAGAACTGCAACACTAACTTTTGATACAATTCAAATCTATCAAATATGTAATGATGCAGACATTGAAGGCTAAATGAATAAAAATTGATAAGAAGTCATTCAGAGTACTTAGAGAATGAAGGTACCACTTTATAAAATTACATTCAAGACCATTGATTTTTAAAATTAATTGTAAATAAACGAATATGCTTTTGCCTAAGAGTACCCCAATAGATAAAATAAGTTTTTCCACCTTGGGAGAAATAGAGTAATTTTATTTTGATTTGAATCTGTAAAAGTATAGGACAAAAGTTAAAGTCAATATGAAGTGCAGACATGGGAATTAGAAGGTGGAAGAAGAATTTGTAGCACAAGCATAAATTTATTTGAAAGGCTAGATTAATGTTCACATGCTTATGCATGAAATGCTATTGCCTGTCTTAACTATTCCATTATGTGTTAATAATAAAATAACCCATATGTGCAAAATGAATATGTTACACCAAGAGAAAATGTTTAAAATGCCAAGTAAATACCACAACAAATGTATGAAAAATGCTTTACTTATGGTTTCACTTTGCGAATTCTTTTGATTTTTTTTTTTCCTGTTTTTAGTCTTCTGCAGCACAGAAAGGAAGAGTTCTGTTCTTTATAGAGGAATCCTGTTTTGATACAATTTTACATTCATTCAGTTTATATTTAACTGGAAATTTAAGGCATTGTGCTTTGTAATTTTTAAAAATAAGTATTTAAAACGATGTAGAGCTGTGAGGCTGGTTCTCAGAGCAGCAAGGCTTTGAGAAAAGCTTAAGAGTTGGTGCCAAGTCTTCTTTCCTTATTCTACTTTAAACTTTTTCTTGTTTAATTTGCATTGTTTAGGAACAAAATTTGGAAATTGAATATCAGTTCCCTTCATTGAGTTAATGCTTTTCTTTTCACAAATATTCATTTATCAATTTTCTGTGTATGTTTGAGAAGGATTTCATTTTTCATGAATTCAATAGTATATCCAATAACAATGCACATTACCTCTGGACCCAATTTTTCAACATAATAATTTTCTTTTGTTTATGTAAAGCCAGCGGGGCATTAGACATGACTTCTGTTGTTGACTGTTCATTTGATTCACTTACATTATCAACTGGTTCTGCTTTTCTTGATATTTTGTTAGCTCTTCTCCATATTCATTTCTCCAGTGTTTTGAAGATGACAAGGATTTGAGTGTGATTATTATTCATGATGCTTATTATCTTTATACCAGTCTCACTTTTGTCACTGTTGTCCTGAACACCTTTTTAATACTTAACAGAAGATTGCTGTTTAAGTTGAAATTAAGCCATCTCTGTGGAATTGTTAGCAATAACAGTTTGTTCTCTATCATCCATAGATAAACTACAGATGTAGAATAGTCTCTCTGCAAAGACAATGAATGACATTTTCTCTACTTAAACCATACTGAGGGGCACAGCTTGCTTTTTTAGAAAAGTTGTTTTTAATATAGTGCTCTAAGGAAATCTATAGGCCTACAACTTTGTCCGGAGCTCTTGATAATACTTGTACACATTTTTCCAGTGCCTTCACCTTACCCCTTAGGTATTGTAATGTGATGGTAAAAAACACAGGCTTTGGACTTAGGCAGATCTTAGTTCTAACATTAGATCTCCCACTTATTAACTGGATGATTAAATTACTTAATTTTTATAAGATAGGGAAATACTTGCACCAATAAAGAAAATCAAGGTGGTGGTGACCTTGGAGGCCAAGATTGAAGAGAAGAAGTTTGGACAGTGAGAGGAGAGGAGGATTTGGGGAACTCTTCCTCTGGTGGCATGTGCTTACCCTGGAAAAGTTGTCTTAAAGGTGAAAAAGCTGAGACGTTGCATTGGAAGTCTCACAGGGAAAGGTAGGCAAAAGCATTAGTATGCAGGGCCCACTAACGGTGGAAGGAACCTGATATATGGCCTCTACTTTGAGCTAAGGCTACATCACAGAAGTAAAGGTAAATGAAAGGAGAGGCAGAACAACATTTGCAAGGACTGAGGCTGACTTAGCCTGACCCCTTGTCAGAATCAAAGTTCAATCATCTTTGAGCTATTATAACATCCAGAGCCTTGAATAATTTTTCAGTGTCCAATATTTAATAATAATAATAACAATAATAGTAATTTTCAAAACCCAACAGGGCCAACCCTTGTGGGGTGAGTGATACTGCTTTTGAGCAGGAAGGTGATGTTCTTATTTAGGCCAAAATGAAGACCCTAGAAAGAGAAGAGCAGCTGCTGGATAAGAAGCAGAAGGACAATGAACAGGGGTGTCAGGCTTTGTGAATAACTTGTTTGGAATGGCTT
This sequence comes from Rhinopithecus bieti, assembly GCF_001698545.2. NCBI lineage: Eukaryota > Metazoa > Chordata > Mammalia > Primates > Cercopithecidae > Rhinopithecus > Rhinopithecus bieti. The sequence continues at coordinate 5,887,278 of NW_016805866.1, read as the reverse complement.
CCATATTTTTGTTGTCTGGATCCAGGCAATTAGATAGTCTCTTAAATAGTCACACAAATGATTGACTGGTTGGTCCCCAGTGCCATACAATCATGTTCAAATGATGACCATAAGCATCACGTCTACGAGCTCCTAGCTTTGCACTATCCGACATCACCCTTCTGGTTGAACTAGCTGAAGCTGTTAAAAGTATGCCAGGTATGACCATGCCACCCAGGGAAGAAGGCAAAGGCCTACAAAGACTTTAAAGCTAATCTGAAATGCTTCCTTTAAAGTTTGTGCAGATCTCCCTACATTATCATAAACAAGAGCTCTCTCTAAACCTTGCCACTGGCTGCTCTTTTTACCCTCAGATTTGTCCCCCTTCAGACACAGGAAAAGGTATTTGAATTTACTGAGAATAAGTTGTTTACTTCTTAAGACCATTGGTGGAAGCTTCCAGTAGTGTAGGTAGTGTAGACCATCCCAGTTGGGGACACAGTGGACATACCTGTATTTGAGGCAGACGACAAGAAGAGTCCAGAGGACATAGAGGTCCATGAAGAAGGTTGTCAAGGTCAGGTAAGCAGCAGGAATCTTTATAAAGCTTCTGTTTGTTGCCCCCTCTTCTGGATACACTGATGGGGAAGAAAATGAACATTCCGACACATGGAAACACATTCTTTCTCCGAGTCACAACATTGCAGTGCTTCACAAAGGGGCAGCAGCAAGATTGTCATCACAGCAGGCACAGTGGACATGCCAGCAACCAAGTCTGCATATTCCAGACAGATAAACCCAGCACTGACAGGAGCAGCCTCCACAGATATAGGAGATAAAGGAACCAGCAGGGAGTGGTGGACACTTTTGTTATGTCCTCAGAAAGTCTTAACATGGCTATAGCAAGTGGAACAAGGCTGTCCCTGTCTTCAGAGGGTAGTTCCAGCTTATCAGCAAAAGCTACCAGTCTCTCCCCAGAAGTTAGGATGCATGTGGTCATTGCAGGAGCTGAGACTGCCTGCAAGCCGGTTGCAGAAACTGCTAAAGAACCAGTGGTGGAACTCCCTCATATCAGTCTTGCAAGGTGAAGGCTATATAAGTGAATGGGATGGAAGCCAGAGAAGAGTCCCTGTATTAGTCTGTTTTCATATTGCTGATAAAGACATACCCAAGACTGGGTAATTTATAAAAAAAAGAGGTTTAATGGACTCACAGTTCCACGTGCCTGGGAAGCCTCACAATCATGGTGGAAGGTGAAAGGGACTTCTTGCACAGTGATGCAAGAGAGTAAGAGAGCCAAGTGAAAGGGATTTCCCCTTATAAAACCACCAGATCTTGTGAGACTTATTCACTACCATGAGAACAGGGGTAGTGAATAAGTAAGACCCACCCCCATGATTCAGTTACATCTCACTGAGTCCATCCCACAACAGGTGGGAATTGTGGGAGCTACAATTCAAGATGAGATTTGGGTGGGGACACAGTAAAACCATATCAGTCCCCCAGTGTAATGCTAAATCACAGTGGGAAAGAGCTCCCTCTAAAAGATATTCCCATTATCATGAGACAGGGTGGACAAGTCAACTCTAACATACTAACTAACATACCTTCTGTTAGTTGGTAGCCCACCATGGAATTACTAACGTGGAAAAGGGAAGTCCAGAGCAACCTAGTGGGCAGACAATGCAGCTCCTCCTAACAAAAATACCAAGCTCAGTCACTTGCAAAGGAGTCTAGGTTATCTCAAATTTTGGAGAGGAACCAATTATAACTAGCTCAGGGTCCTCAGGTTAAGAACCTGAGCAGAACTAACTCCTTCTATATGAACTTCAATATTCAGTACATAAACATTGGTTTTAAGTTCTGTGATTGTAAGATCTATTAATAGTAGGATTAGCTCATTGTTGAACCTCAAAGCCTGTCCTATTACAAAAACAATGGCCCCAGATTCTGAAAATAAGGGATTAGACTGAATTGAATCATTGCTAAAAACATCAATGTCTACCCCACTGCATGAAATGTTGCCCCAGCTTTTACAAAGACAAGACCCAGAAGTACTGGATTTTTCTTAATAAGTTGCACAGCCAGATCTACTACACAAACACTAATCCAATATCCTGCAAGATAGAGATCCAGGAGTATTTGCTCTTTATTAAAGAACCCCAAAGCCCACAGTGCTGCATGTGGTACAGAGGCAGATATTATGTCTGAGACTGTAGAGGAGAGCAGCATGGAGTCCATTATGCAGTTAACAGAGTATGGAGAATGACTGGACATTACTGGGGTCGTAATACCTGAGACCGAGGTGATCTCAATCTTTGAAGCCTATCAACAAACAAGGGGCCAGAGGATGAAAGTGAGGCTGTTTCTAATTTAGTCCTACTACTTTTAAATAAAAAAATCTTCTTTCTGAATTTACATGTTTCACAGGTAGTATAGCCTCCATCATGGATTCTGTCACATCAACCAAACAGCAGTTGGAGACTCCAGTACAGAGTCAGCAGAGACCAACCTCACATCCATCTTCAACTGAGCCAGTAGCATTTCCTTAACATGTCAGTCATGGGTTGTGCAAGCTGTGACCAGAAGTCACATTCTGGGTGGGCTGAGAAGGACTACCATCATCCTTTCCTCTTCTATTTCTTTTTGAAAGAACCCAGACATAGACGTAAAGTCTGTTCCATAAACAAGCAATAACAGAACACATGCTCTCTCAAGATATTCAAGGGAGGGAAGATGGGTAAGCATCTTTTGTGGGTAATCAGAATAGGAAGAGCTCTCATCTAGACTTAGCAACTCCACTTCTCGGTATATATTCTGGAGAAAGTCTAATGTGTTCTCAGAGGCAACTATGAGAATATTTGTATGAAAATAATTTATAAGGAAAAAACACTGGAAATAGTCTGAAGTGTCCATCAACTTGTCAACTGGAGAATTGATAACATATATATACACATGTGTGTACATACATATGTGTGTGTTGTATACACATGTACATATATATGCATGTTGTATACACACACACATATATATACACACATGTGTATATATATTATATATTTTAAGTTATCAAAAGCTACTTTGCTCATGGTTTCAGGCACACACAGCCAACCATGGTTCAAAAGTATTAAATGAATAACTCCAGAAATAAACAACTGATAAGTTTTAAATTGTGCACTTTTCTGAGTAGTGTGATACATTATCATACCATTCTGCTCCATACTGGCTAGGAATATGAATCATCTGTTAGTCTAGTGTACCCACACTGTCGACGCTCCCCACTCATTTAAACTTGGTAACCATGTTGGTCATCAGATCAACTGTCATAGTATTGCAACATTTGTGTTTGAGTAACCCTTATTTTACTTAATAATGGACTCAAAGTGCAAGAGTAGTGATGCTGGATGTTGTTATAATACTATTTTATTATTGGGTATTGCTGTTAATCTCTTACCATGCCTAATTTATAAATTAAACATAATTATGGGCATGTATGTGTGAGAAAAAAAGTCACATCGTATATATAGGGTTTGGTACTATCTGTGGTTTCATCATCAACTGGAAGGCCTTGGAATGTATCCCCAATAGATAAATGAGGACTACTGTATACATTGTAAGTTATCATACATATGGGAGATAGGTAGGAAGGTAGATAGAAAGGTGGATAGACAGATATTATACAACAGTGAGAGTCATAAACATTGATGTGGAAGAATCTCACGTACAGTTGAGTAAAAAAATAGTCACAGAAGTTGTTCTGTAATTTGATTTATAGAATATTTCAAAAACAAGACTAAACAAATTATTTAATGAAAATACTTGGCAAAATTAGAGATAAACAAGTGTTTCTACGGTAAAAAAAGAGGGTGATATCATCCAGCAAGTAGATACAAGAGCTTCAATAGTGTTAGGAATTATTCTGTCTCATAAACATTGTCGTCAATTCACAGGTATTTATTTTTTAATATTTTTCACACATTAACAGTTTTCAAATCAAGACAATCTGAAGTGATGTAGTTTGCATTGTCATAGAAATATTTATTTCAACCAATTTGTTTTAGTACAATTGTACTTTTTATGTATTTATGAGAGTGGTATGTCAAAAACCAAAGTTGAGAGATCTTTTATTAATAAGAATAAAATAAAATTTTGAAGTTACAAAAAAAATGAATAAGAAGGCATTCAGGCTGGGCGTGGTGGCTCACGCCTGTAATCCCAGCACTTTGGGAGGCTGAGGTGGGTGGATCACGAGGTCAAGAGATTGAGACCATCCTGGCCAAAATGGTGAAACTCCATCTCTACTAAAAATACAAAAATTAACTGGGCATGGTGGCACACGTCTGTAGTCCCAGCTACTTGGGAGGCTGATGCAGGAGAATCACTTGAAACTGAGAGGCAGAGGTTGCAGTGAACTGAGATTACGCCACTGCACTCCAGCCTGGCGACAGAGTGAGACTTTGTCTCAAAGATTAAAAAGGAAGGCATTCAAAGAACTGACTGGAGTAAAACCAAGGGGAAGGACAAACTATGAATAGATATACAGGGAGTCCAAATGAAACAAAAATATGATTAAGGATATAGAAGACAAGCTGAGAATTTTAGCTGAAAGCTAGCAAACATAGAAAAGAAATGAATGTAAATTCTGAAAATTAAAAATAAAATAATCAAAAATTAAGAACAGTTATATGTAGTGTTACTAGACAAAATTTAGAACACCAGATAAAATCTGATTTTCAGATAAACACCACCTTACTATTTTAGAATGGCCCATGTATTACTTAGGTTATGCTTGAACTAAAAAATTTTCTCCATGCAATATTTTGAACATATTTATATCAAAACGTATATATTATCTGAAATTAAAGTTTAATTTGGAATTTTTTACTTTTATCTGCTAACTCTAGGAACCTAAATACAAGATATATTTTAAAGTGGATTTAACATAGATGAAAAGAAAAGAGAATAGAGCATAAGAAAAATTTGCAGAATGAAACATGGAGATTTTAAAGAAAGAGAAAGACACGGGAGTGCATAATAAATAGAGGACGTATGAGAAGGCTTGACACGTGTAGCTCATGTTCAGAAGTAAAGGGAAGAAAGAAAACAGCAACAAAACATCTGAAATGATCACTGGGAACTATGAAAAATTCACCTTTAGATTCAAGAAGGCCTATGAAACCCAAATGGTATAAATGAAAAGAAAACAACACTTGACATATCTAGTAAAACTGCTAAAAACAAAAGCCAAAGAGAAAGTATTGAAAGGGTTCAGGGAAAAAAATAATGTATTCAAAGAACAGTTAGACTGTCAGCTGATGTCCAGAAAGAATTAGTGCAAACTAGAAAAAATGAGATATCTTGAAAGTGATGAAAAGAAGTAACAACGTATTCATCTATACCCAGCACAAATATGAAAATAAAGGTAAAATGGAGACATTTCACACTGTAAAAAACCAAAAGGATTGGAAATCAGCAGATCTGCACTGAAAGAATTATTAAGGAGGTGCTCTAGGAAGAATGAATATGATCCCAAATAGAAGCTCAGAGATACAGGAGACGATAAACAGCAATAGAAAAAGCTAAACAGGCTTAAAAGTTTAAAGAGATATTGCTATATAAGATAATAATATGAAGTTTACAAAATATGAAGTATTAAAATTCAAAGTGAAATAGAACCCAAAGTTATGGGATCTACAAGGCTTTTACTGTTAGGAAAGAAAGTAAAAGGAGCAAGTAGTATTTATTTTTGAGAAGACAAGGATGCACTGTAATCACTAGAGTAACTTTTAAAGTAATGGCACATGGATATAAAACTATCAATTTAATATGTGGGAGGAATCGAGTCATCATCTTTATCATTATTCATACAATTAATTCTAGAGAAGATAGAAAAGGAAAAAAGCTGGGCGCGGTGGCTCACGCCTGTAATCCCAGCACTTTGGGAGGCTGAGGCAGGCAGATCACAGAGTCAGGAGATCGAGACCATCCTGGCTAAGACGGTGAAACCCGGTCCCTACCACAAACACAAAAACAAAATTAGCCGAACGTGGCCGTAGGTGCCTGTAGTCCCAGTTACTTGGGAGGCTGAGGTGGGAGAATGGCGTGAACTCGGGAGGTGGAGCTTGCAGTGAACCACTGCACCACTGCACTCCAGCCTGGGTGGGAGAGGGAGACTCCGTCTCAAAAAAAAAAAAAAAAAAAAAAAAAAAAGAAAGAAAAAGTAAAAAGAAAAAAAGCACACAAAACAGGTAGAAGCAATTGAAAAAAGTATACATATATAAATAATTTATACAGACCTTAAAGTATTTCAAAGATTGTCATACATAAAACCAAATGAAGACACAAAAATTTATTAACATATTCTTTAAAAAACATATATTTAAAATATTAATTATAAAACCATTGAGGGGAAATAAAAAAATATATACCACGTACACACTAACAAAAAGTGTCGCTATATTAATATTAAAGTAGTTTATGACATTATTTCTAAAGAAAGCATTATTAGGGTTAGTGAATAAAACTTTATGATCATAAAACTTCGATCTACCCAGAACACCTACCAATTTTAAATTTATATAGTTATAACAACCTCAAAATGGTTAAAGCAAAAATTGACAGATCCAAAATAAATAACAGAAAAAAAAAAAAAACAAATCCACAATCACTGTGGGAGAACTTTCAGTTATTGATAGAATAAGCAAGCAAAAATGATTAAGGATAAAGAAGAGTTCAATGTTATAATTATCTAATTTTACCTGATTGGCATAAATATGTTTGCCATATACAGACCTCAACGAAAGCAGAATTACATATTCTTTCCAAATACAAATAGAACGTTTACAAAATTGACAATATATTTGGACCTGAGCGTGCTGTAATGAATTTCACAGAGTTGAAATTATACAAAGTATGTTCTCTGATTGGGTAAAATAAGAAACAGAAAGATGATTGAAAATTTCATGTATGTTTGGAAATTAAGATGTATACTTCTAAATTAGACATAGATCAACAAGAGCTCATAATGGAAATTAGGAAATAGGTAGGGACCAAATGATAATGAGATATGAAATCAAATGAAAGGCAGCCAATGCTATGCTTGGAGATAAATATATAAACTTAATTACATAAAATAGAAAATGAAAGAAAGACTGAAAATCAATGAGCAAATTACCCATCTCAATTCAAGAAGGTACATAAAGAACACCAAATCAAGTCGAGAATGCAACTACTGCCAGGCTACCAGAGTCAGTTACTGAATGTGAATATTCAGTTGTGTAGCTTAAGCAATATTTTATCAATTGATCTGAAAAACCTGAATCTGGCAAAGCTGTATGGGTACCTGACTGGTAAAATTCTAAAATGACCTCCGGCATTCTACCCTTGGTGAATACAGCTTCCAAATGCTAACAGGTCATTAAATGTAGCTTTCTGTCACAAAAAATTATTACCTGCTTCCACTCCACCCTGGGGACAGATGGTAGAAAATTATATACTAACTTTAACACATTCTATTTACGCATTTTCTGAACAATTCAGCAACTCATCCTTTTTTCCTCATCTCTAATTCTAAATGTTAATAGCTAGTAGAAGATACATTGTAAAAAAATACATAATATATTTTAATATATTTTTCATTTTAATATAATTTAACAAATTTCAAAATTTAGTGTTTTGTTAAGTTCTGATTGACTTATTTTCTACTCTATCCCAAAGAGATAGTATTTGGCTCTCTTTTCCACTTGATGAATATAAATATGATTTATTGACACCTACTTTGAAAAAGGCATTGTGACTGGCACCAAGAACGCAGCTGGGCAAAGGGGACCAAAATGCATTTAACCAATGAAGGCCATTTCCTAAAGGACTTTAGAGTATAATGAAATTAGTTATAAATTGAATCCAACAGAACGGAGGAACAACTGTGCTATTAATTGGGTCGCAAAGACTCACTTTGGGGTTTGACAGCTATCTTGGCTTGGTTTCCGTCTCCAGCATTGGCATTCCAAACCCTGTGAAATCTTAATAGATTTTCTCAACCCTGGAAAGAAAAGAAAGTAATTGAACAGAATGTAACAGTTTGAAAAAGAATGCAAACCCCTGGAGAGATTAGAGGTATTGACTCCAATATTGCATCATTCTGAAAAATTTTTTGCATCTGCTAAACGTGAATAGCTAGCTCCTTTATTTCCATATCACACCGTGGAAAAATTCTCTCTGGGGAAGTGATTCCTTTCTTGCATCCTCATCTATCTGTCTCCCCTTGGGATGCTTGGTCTGTTTTCTTCAGGTTATTCTATAATCCTGGTTAGAAACATTTCTGTTATGGTGATATTCAGTATGTCCCTTGAAAAGTGAGTGAAAGTAATATATCTTGATAGCTAGCTAAGAGCTGGGTATTGCTTTAAACATGTAACTTATATAATAGCTATTATTTTTGTTAATACTTTTCTTCTTATTGTCATAGCAAAAATTCATTTGAGCATTTACTATGTGTTGTATGTACATCATCTGAATTCTTACTGGAAACATAAAAGTCAGACAGTTTTTTTTTTTTTTTAATCACTACAAAGGGAGAGACTGAGACTCAGAGAGATTAGGTATCCTGCACAAGGCACACAGTCAATAAGAAGGGTATCTGGGTTCCAGCCAAGTTGGCAACACCAATTTCCAACTTAGCCATTTTATCTCTTATTTTGTGTGTGTGTGTGTATGTGCACGTGTGTGTGTGCGTGTGTGTGCACACATGCACCAGAATTTCTGGTCCTGAATCCTGGCTTATCGGGATGATCAGCAATGTGATTCTGGCACATTATGTTAAAATTTCTGATTGACTTTCTTTATCTGTAAAATAGGGATAATTATAACACCTACCTCTTGGAGTTGTAAGATCAACGAATGAAAAACAGAATGGAGTCTGCTATCTGGTAAGTGCCATAAAAGAGTTGCCATCATGATTTTTCAACCGGTCTATCAGAATGGAAGTTCTATCTAACAACCACTCACAGTTTTTCTGTTAGTGTTTTATTGCTTTGCCACTTCCCACCTGTATCCTCTCTACCACTTTGATGAGCATGTAGGTGGGGGCTCATGATCTATACTCCCTGTGCAGAGTGGAAGCCAAGATAGGTGTGAGTACAATCTGTGCGATTGTCAGCCCATGAGCTGCAAAGTTATGGACAGGGAAGCCCACCATATCTAGAAACTATCTATGACAACACAGGAGCCTCATTTTTCTTATGTGAGTCATATTAGCACACAGTTAAAATGCAATGTCTTTGGAGAAGCACAGTAGTTTAGGCAGAAGCCATAAACTCAAACACCTGTAGGTACCAAGCATTGGGAAAGGAACTAGAATGACTCAAGTGAGCTGGTGTTGGAGAACATGTGGGTCCATGTTTCAGGAAAGATTCTGAGAACTTCTGCCGGCTTCATGAAACATGGGTCTTTCTCCAGAAATTAGTAAAATATAGTTATCCCTCGGTATCCATGGCAGATTTGTTCCTGATCTGCTCATGGTCATAGAAATCCATAGATTCTCAAGTCCCTGATATAAAATGGTGTAGCATTTGCATATTACTTATGTACCTCCTCTAGTGCTGTCATTTTTATATTACTTACAGTACCTAATGCAATGTAAGTGCTATGTATAGATTTGTTATGCTGTATCATTTATAAAATAATGATGACAAAATAAGTTTCTAGACATTTGAGCACAACCAAACATTTCTTTCCTTGAATATGTTTGACACATGTTCAGTTGAATTCATGGACATGGAACTATGACTGTACTCATGTTTATTTAAGAAGCAGTTACATGGTTTTTCAGGAACTGTTCTAAGAACTTTACACATATTAATTTATTTAATCTTCATAACAATCCTATGTGATAATTGCTACCATTGTTTTCATCTTATAGGTGAGGAAATAGAGGCACAGGGAGTGCCAGGTATTACTGGGACCCATGTTCGTAGCTATAAGGACGAGAGTAGTCAAGATATGCTTAGTCTCGAGCTGGTCATTTTAAACAAAAAAATCATAGCTTGCCTTAGAGAGGACAATTCCTTAAACTCAACAGAAGACAGTGTTTTGTTTTGTTTTTGTTTTTGTTTTTTCATTTCTGAAGACAGAAAAACTGAGGTTCAAAGAGATTAAGTGTTCTGCCCAAAGTCTGAAAACATCTTATATCTAAAGGGCCACATCAGCCCTTTTCTGAATTTGAGATTCTCATTGATTCATTATACCTTATCATGTCTTATTTTAGTATCATAAGAAGATAAAATGAGTGAAGTTGTGGTTAAGTTTCCTATTTTATTTTTAAATAAACAAATGTAATACCAGGACCACTGCCTTTCAATTTCAGTGTGAAATTATTTAATCTTCTTCTTATTCCCTGAAAGAATCAAACGCTATGAATTTCCCAAGATAGTTACTTGGTGGCTGCTTGCTGTTAAGAAACTTCTCTGGAGATGATTATATATATATTTAAATCTATATTCTAGAGAAAAATGTTTTCTAGAGGTCCTTGGGACACCACACACACACACACACACACACACACACCCCAAATAGAAATACAATAAGCATTATAGGTCTTTAAAGAATGTGTCTGCCGTATCATATTTATAGGGTGAGACTGTTGTCTCTTCTTAGGTCTTATATCTTCTGTTTCTGGCAGATGAGGCTGACTCACTGTGACAGACAATTTAGAGCAATGTGAGGCTGAGGCTCTGCAATCTTTCACACGTCTCCTATTGGCTCCCCCAAAGAAGCTTTGCCTATTAACATGTCTGGCAGGGTTCTGACTTGAGTGCTCAGCTAGACTGTAAAAGACACTCATACCGGGCGACAAGCATGGGAATGGCAGGTTCCGCTGCTTCGCTAAGACGACTCAGGTTGCCTGTGGAGTAACGTGGCTCTCGGGAGTGATAAAAGTTTTTCTTTGAACCACCACAGCTAGACATTCTTAGGGAATGTAAATGTTTTATAGCAATGTCTCCCAAATTTATAAAGACAATGATGTCTTTATGTGTCATACCTTCCAGGATATTTTTACCTGCTGTTATGAAATGATGTAGGCAACCAAGATGATATCCTGGCCCTATTATGTACTAGTTGTGTGGTCTTGGACGTGTTTCTAGAAATAGACAAGTCTTATTTTCTTCCAGTAAAAGGAAGAAAAGCACTAGTATAGAGAGGAATACTAAGAGCCAGGAGGTCACTTTTAGTGACTAATAGCTCTATGTTTAGATTTAGAGAAGCATAGATTTGAATCCTGACTCAACTAGATGATCTTAGACAATGAACTAGATTTATTTTTCAGCTTGTTTCCACATTTTTGGAACAGAGGTAGTATCTATCTGGAAGTTATACAAATTTAAAAAACAAGAATGCATATGAAATACTTAGCAATGTGCCAGGCACATAGTAAGTCACTGAACAAATGTTTGTTATTAGATTACTATCACCACCACTCTCCTATTCTTACTTAGTATTAAGACGTACTGTAAATACTTTAGAGTTTAGCTCAGGAAAATTCTTTCTAGAGACACAATTATTTTATTAAGTAGTCTCCTGGTATTTTGGGCTTTATTGCTAAAACTGAGTAATTTAAACTGTTGTGAATAGCATAAAAAAAGGAGAAGTCATATGGAAAGAAGAGAGCTAAAGATGGAAGTAAAACACAATAGTTACATTTGAAATGTTAGGGAGAGAAGAAAAGCAGAGAGGAAGCAAGCGGTACTCAAAGTGAACATACAACTAAGAACAAGAATCAGAATCCCCCAGATACGGAAATAAAGTCAACGTTCAATTTCAGTGTTAGCCAGGGGCTCCTGTTGTTGTTCGCTTCTTTTAGGGAAAAACACTTCAAGTCTTTCTCTTGAGTCGGAAGGACTCAAGAAATAATAATTGCAGGCTTGCTATTAGTTTCCATTGCAAAACCCACAATACTTACTTTTGCACCAAATTAATAAATTCCTTGTAGTTGTTGCATTGCTCAATGTTAAGAACAAAAGCAGAACATTACCCAAAGCAGTAACAATGAATCCATGTCAGGGCAATTGGTGAAGGTCATGGGATTGGAGTTCTGGTCTTTAGGGCCTCAGGTGATATAACAGGAAAATGATCTCAGAAATCTAGAAGGAAGGTGCACCAGGGAACCCAGGAAGTTAAGCTCACAAGTAGAATAAGATATGGTCAGAGTCAGCAATCACTAGAAGTCAGAGTGAATTTAAAAATCTCAGGTTGCTTTATTATCGACTCTTCTTTTGACCTCTCATTTCAGAATCGTAGCCTGAAAATGTTGTGCTGACATAAAGAGGTGAAATTGATGGACTGTAAAGAGAACTGTGGGCTGGCCATGCCACCATAATTTTCTCTTGCTGTCATTTTTTCCCCTGAATTAAGTGATTCTGACCTTGAACAAATTGCTTAGCCCCTTTGAATGTAAGTGTCTTTACCTATAAAACTGAGGATATTATACTTCCCATAGAGGTTTTTGTGAGATTTAAGTGAAATGATATATTTTACACACTTCACTCAGGATTTGTGTACAGGTTATAAACTCAATAAATCAATATTTACCCTTAAGTAAAACAAACAAACAAAAAGTTTGATACAGCCAAATTGGGGCAGAGACTTAGAGATTTATTTCTTTAGGTATGTAATGCCTGTGCATTGCCACTACTACGTCAGCTCTTTCTCCATTCATGTGAGTTTTTGAGTGGTGCTGAATGGCACCATACACTGTAATAACAGCCAAGTTGATAACCAGTTAATCAAATGGCACGTGTTTATTGAACATAAACTATGAGCTGGCACAAGTAAGGAGCTGCGCCCACAAAGAAAAACCAGGCTAAATCCTTGTTCTCAAGTGCTGAAAATACAATGACAATAAGCAACTAAAATCACACACACAAACATACACAATGTGAGAATTTTTTCATTATACTGACTTTTGGCATGCAAAAGGCAGAGTCATTATTTAAGCTTTTTCTTCACAGATAATTGTGTTCTGTCTGTTGATATCTTTAAAACTTAGGACCTTTCTGCACTGGGAAAGAGTGCCAGTTACTGGAAGAAACTTTCTGTTTGAATTTTATAAGCATTTTATATTCCCAGTCAGTTTTAGTTTCGAAGCGTCATAAAGTAACATTTATCAAAAGCTTAAATGTCCTTTCCTGTCATTTTAAAGGAAGAAAAATTTTGTCTTAAGCACATTATTTAACTATATTGAAAGTCTTAAAATATCAGCAAACAACTGAAAATAATTTTATGATGTAATAGCTACTGCAAGCCAAAGATGGATATATCTACTCAAAGTTTCAAGTCTTCAATAGATGTGTTTGTAAATTGTATAGTTATAGTTAATTAGCTACTGTATATTTAAAATGCTACCCCAAAGCTCTTGTTAAATGGTGCTTTTGTAGCATTAATTATGATTCAGTGGGACTTTCAGCAAAATTAAATTCTGAATGAATCAAGGGAGAACTGTTCTTTAGAACATTACAGTTAGTCCCACCAACGATCAGAAGATGTGATATTGTTATTATTTCCTGTAGATTAATTTCCTTTATTTTCCCCAAATATAATTAGTAAGTAACTGATATTCTTCATAGATAACTCAAGAAAAAGAGTCCTAGGGAACTCCAGTTTCTTAGAGACATCTGTCTATATTAATATTTTCCAAAAGTCCAGCAATATCAGGCATTATCAGGAAGGAAGAGGCACATCAAACAGAAATACAATTTTTCAGTTGTATGAAATAACAGTGTTCAAATAGAAAGGGTCTTGGCTTTTCTCCTTGATAGCTATATAATTCTGTGAAGGTCAATTTGTTTCTGAGATTATTTCTGTAGCTTTCCATTTCTGCTTTTATAAAAAGGAGATAATGATATTCACAGGCATTTTTGTGTGAATCCATATACATATCTTGAAATGGTAGTGGTGATCTCATGAGTTGATCTTGCATCCATCTCCATGGCTATGTCCATATGTTATCTCCACTGTTGTTGCTGTAATTCCACCACCAAACTATTAGAGTTTGATATGGTTTGACTCTGTATCCTCACCCAAATCTCATATTGAATTGTAATCCCCACATGTTGGGGGAGGAGCCTGGTGGGAAGTGACTGAATCATGGGGCGGATCTCCCCCTTGCTGTTCTGGTGATAGTGAGTGAGTTCTCACAAGATCTGGTTGTTCGAAAGTGTGTGGCACATCCCCCGTGCCCTCCTTCTGTCACCATGAGAAAATACGCTTTGCTTCCCCTTCGCCTTCCACCATGATTGTAAGTTTCCTGAGACCTCCCCGGCCATGTGGAACTGTGAATTGATTAAACCACTTGTCTTCATAAAGTACTCAGTCTCAGGTAGTTCTTTTTAGCAGTGTGAAAACGAACTAATACAGAGTTGACGTGGTTCTCCTTAGGCTTGACTTACTCTGTTTGCTGGATATGTGACCCTTAATGAGAATGCCTAGATGCTAATATGGCCAATTATTTGTAGGTCCACTAAATACCTCCAGAAGTGTGAGATAATCTACCATGTAAATATGGCCAGTAAAGTTTTCCAAATCTCTCAAATCTCCTAATGGGGGTGTGCTGATGAGGCTAACCTTGGGTAATATGTGGATGTCTTATAACTACACTTCTAAAAGGAAATAACAGAGCTAGAAAAGTCCAGAGAAGAGATCAATTGAACTAGTAGCTCTAAAATATTTGTGTATTCTAGAATCAGCAGGGAAGCTTACTAAAAGGCAGATTCCTGGAACACTATCAGATAATCTGATTCAGTAGGGAGTAGCAAAGGAATCTGAAATTTTCACAAATATCAGAGACATTCTGAGATGTGGGAAAGATTAGCCAATGACGGTAAAATGACATGAAACAGGCAGCTACGTGAAGCAATAAGTTTTTCAAAGGTGGAAATATTCCTTTGCATTCTACCAATGTACATTGACTAATGGCAGAGCAGTGGAGATGGGGAGGCAGCCATATCTAAAAACTTCACATCATACTAGGTAGCTAGCTCTTAGTGATACTAAGGTGATAAGGTTTGGCACTGTGTCCCCACCCAAATCTCACTTTGAGTTGTAATAATTCCCAAATGTTATAGAAGGGACCCAGTAGGAGGTCACTGAATCATGGGGGTGGGTTTTTTCCCATGCTGTCCTCATGATGGTGAATAAGTCTCACGAGATCTCATGGTTTTATAAAGGGGATTTCCCCTGCACACGCTCTCTTGCCTGCCCCCATGTAAGACAGGCCTTTGCTCTTCTTTCGCCTTCCACCGTGAATGTGAGGCCTCCCTAGTCGTGTGGAATTGTGAGTCCATTAAACCTCTTTCCTTTATATATCACTCAGTCTTGAGTATGTCTTTATTAGGCATCATGAGAATGGCCTAATACATAAGGTTTTCATCAAGATTTAGAAAAAAATAAAAATTAA
Source organism: Rhinopithecus bieti (assembly GCF_001698545.2). NCBI lineage: Eukaryota > Metazoa > Chordata > Mammalia > Primates > Cercopithecidae > Rhinopithecus > Rhinopithecus bieti. Next base: position 5,871,851 of record NW_016805866.1, on the reverse strand, counting down.
TAAAAATTGGTCTTAAGCCTCCTCCATTATACATTTTCTCCTCTGGTCCTGTTTTATCTCATCTACCTTTCTCTTTATATAATATACAAGATAAAAATTGTCCCTATTGGCTGATAAAATTCACCTTCTCAAACCCCAGTGCCAGGATCTTCTCTCCAAGATTGATTTTAGTTCTCCAGCTCCTGTACTATATCACCTGTGCATTGCCTAGTCTTACTTGGAGAACGAAGAAAGAATTTGTAGGGATTGGATTCTGCCCTTCATGTAAACGTCTCTCTGCTTCTTTCAGTGAGCAAACATTCAAAACATCGTAATACAGAAACCATTCCATTTCCAATGAACATATTCTACTCTATATTTAACAATTTCTAGAATATTTGCATTTGAACAGGTGTTTCTCAATCCTTATAATTCCCTAATTGGTAACAAGCACTGGAACTTTTCACCTGTTTTGCCCACTCCAGCCAGGTCTAAAGAGCAATGCCAACCAATTGAAGGGGATTTCTTAAAATTGAATGTCTACTCATGTGACATAGTAAACACAGGCCTATGTACTAGACACATAATAGAAATAAAAGATTACTCTTAAGTCTCAAAAATATTAAGTATAAAGGACAGGAAGAGATAACTGCAATGTACATGAGCTTTGAGTCAGATGAAATCATGTTTGAATTATACATCAAGACGTACTAGTTTTGTGTCCATAAGCACATTCTTGACCTTACAAAGCCACAACTTTGGAATGGGATAAAACATGCAGCTTTATTACAAACATATATGAAAAATCAAATAGCTGGGTGGTTGAAATATAGTATATATTTAGTGAACATTCATTTCTCTTTCCTTTTCTTTCTATTTTATCTAGAAAGGAAGAAGCTTGTATAACTTACTATACCAAGAAGAGCAAAGGCTCAACTTAAGAATAAACTTTGATAGCAAGAGATAGCTCTAACAAATTGTCAATCCCTATTTCTTTACCATTTCTCTCCCTAGATTTTACAGATGTTACTTTTTCACATAAAGCTTAACAAGGGACTCAAGTGCAGTTTATTTTTCCCCATTTTTCTATGTCTTTCTGGTCAATAATTTCCCTAATATCAAGTGCAGCTTTCTCTCCAGACAGGCTAGCAGAGTCAATGTCTCAATATTACTTTGGTTCTCTCCTGAATTTTTGCAAGGGCATGCATGGGCCAATAGCCAGCAGCCACCCCTGAAAGGCTCAGGTGAGTAATGAGGCTCAGAGTTACAGATCAGAGGCTGTGCTGTCAGGAGGAACAGACCTTTACTGGCACCGCAGGAGCCCTCTGCAGTCAGTTGTAGAAATGCCATGGGTACCATTTTCTTATGTTAAGGACTACTAACTTTTATTTCAAATTCCAGCAGTAATAAAATGCATTTTAAAGTTAAGGGTAACCCTGAATGAAGTGTTTTTTTCTTTTTTTCATAAGTTGTACTTTTGATCACATTCAGTCAATCACACTTTAAGCCCAGTAGCCTCAAAGGAATACTTCCATTGCTGAAGTCCTTTCTCCATGGCTATGGACATAAGATACAGTAGGAAAGAGGGTGAGTAAAGATACAGGTGGATGCCTCCTTTGTGCACTGTGATAGGCACTGGAGTAAATCCAGCTCTCCTCCAGGAGCTGCCTGAAAAATGAGAGAGGGATAGAGTCTAACAAACAATTATCATGCAAGATATTGAGTGCAATATTTGAGATGTGGGGTGTCAGTAAAAGCTCTACTCACTATTCAACTTTTGGGAACTGCCTTGAAGAGTGATTAGGGGCTTTCCATCTTAAGAAAAGAGGTGGCATATAACAAAAGGAAAATCATGTCTATGGAAGAATAAAACAAAAAAAATTGAAGATTTAAAGAACTGGAATAAATCAGCTGTCACTACAATAGAGGGCGAAACTATGTAGAATGGGATAGAAAGATAAGGGACAAAATATAACAATATAAAACTTTCCCACTAAAGAACAGTTTATAGCCTTATATGAAACTTGTAGATTTCCTATAGAAAACAAAGTATGGGAGTAATGAGAAAATACTTAGCAATATAATGGATAACTTTAACTGCAATGTGGAAGATTTGATATTAAAAGCAGAATCAGTCATGAGTGTTTGTGGTAGTCTAAGAACAATATGGTGAAGATTTACATCAAACCAGTGGTTCTCAACTAAGGGAGATCCCTCTCACCTATACACAGGGGAAGTCTGGAAATGTCTGGAGACATTTTTGCTTGTCGCAACTGGAAAACTGATACCAGAATCTAGATAGAGGCCAGGAGTGCTGCTAAACATTCTGCTTTCCCAACAAAAAAGTAACTCATTCAAAATGTCGATAGTGCCCAGTAGAGAAAGCTTTGTCTGGACAAAGTCTATGACACAAGAGACAGAGAAGAAGACTGAATTTGATGAACAATTTTAAAGAAATTTGAAGATTAATATAGAATGTAAGGAAAAGGAAAAAGTTAAGGATCTCTACAAATTTGTTAACATAGAGGCCCTTAACAAATAAGATCATTTTGAATATAATAAAATAGGATGACATTGTATTATCTGATCAGGGTCTCCAATAGTTTGTCACCTAGAAGAGATTGAAGGCTAGAAATAGATTTTTGAGTCAATGTCTTTTAAGTTAGAGTTGAGACCAGGGAATGAATGAGATATTTAAAGAAGAGCATATAGGGTTTGTAATCAGAAACATCTGGTCCCACTCTGGGATATTTTAAATTGGTAGATTGAAAGTAAGTTCCAAGAATATGTCTCTTTAAATATACTTTTTGAAAGGATAAGCAATATGTGTTTAATGACTCTCTCTATTGGGGAAGAAGTAGTATAGAGGGATGCTTAGTCTGTGATGATAACTAGTTTTACATCATTCCGTTGAGATTCATAAAATATTTTATATAATTACAAAAACAAAAAATAGTATTTTCTAAAAATCTAAGGACAAGTTCAACAATACACTTACCTATTTTTTGAGTTGGTGGCATGAAAGAGAATCCATTCCAAGTGACTATACCATGTATGAATATAACTATATGCACCCAGTGGAACTGTGGCTTTGGTAATCATATTGGTGATCATAGTGCTACTCTGAGACTGATGTATATGCATTAGAAGCTAATGTAAATACATAATTATTCTTATGTCTGGGACTTGGGAAATGTAAAAATATCGGACATAGATAAATAATTTGTCAGTTAAGTAAAAATTCTATCTCAGTTATGATGTATTTAGCTTTAAAATATTACATATTTTCTAACTTTGTTGAAAATTAAAAAAAAAAAAAAGCAGCAATTAGCATTACCAGTATCAAATTATTGATGTCTCAATACCATTTACCAAGAAAAGGAAATAAGACCCCCTGGAAAAAATGACTGAATCCAAATCTGTGTCTTAATCCCAATTTTTAAAATGTAAACACAAAACAATATACACATAACACCTTAGATGTTATCTGAGAATGATAGGGCACCAATTTATTATTTTAGAAATTTATAATAAAGGGAAAGAGATCATAAATCAGACATTTAACCTTACCTGTCCCCTACGTGTTGCACCTCAGAATGACAAATTAGCTGGATGAAGGGATTTCCTTTAAAAGAAGTAGTCTAGCCAATAAAGGAAGAAGGGAGGTTAGAATTAGACTATCATCATTTTGTAACTCTTACTGACGTAATGAATCTAGGCAATTATCTTTAGTTACCGCTAACATCACCAAAAGGAAAACCGCCAAACATGACATACCTTCTGCCCTCCAAAATCTCAAACTTGAAACTGTTGGAGCATCTAGATTTATTTTCAAAAACACAAGAAACAAAATAATGTATAAAATAACATCTTGGGAAGATAATCAGCAAAATCCAATCTGTGGGAAACAAGATAAACAACCCAGTTTCATCAACAACTTAGTAATAAAGGGGCAGGGAAAGAGAAAAAGAGACCCAGAGAGTGAGTAGGGGAGAGAGAGAGAAAATATTTTTTTTTTTTGAGATGAAATTTAGCTCTTGTTGCCCAGGCTGGAGTGCAGTGGTGTGATCTCGGTCCACTGCAACCTCTGCCTCTCGGATTCAAATGATTCTCCTGCCTCAGCCTCCCAAATAGCTGGGATTACAGGTGCCTGCCACCACACCCATGGCTCAAGCCTACAATCCCAGCACTTTGGGAGGCCGAGGCGGGTGGATCACCTGAGGTCAGGATTTCGAGACCAGCCTGGCCAACATGGTGAAACCCCATCTCTACTAAAAAAATATAGTTTAAAAAATTATTAAAAACACATAAGGGATATCAACCACCAACTAGAATATAAAGTTTTTATTCTAATTGTTATCCAATCAAGTGAGCTATAAAATAATAGTTTATAATACAGTCAAGTTAATTTTAAAACTAGTTGATAATATCAAAGAGTTAATACTAAATTTAGGTGTGATAATGAACATGATTACATTTAAAATTTTCCTTTTCTAAAGTATTACTAGATATATATTTTTTGGATGACACAATTATGAAATATATGAGATATTTGGGGAGTGAAAAGTGAGTTGAAGTTTAGAAGAAACAAGATTCACCATAAATTGAATTATGGGAACAGCGTGATGGCAGAGGAGGGCTCATTTTAGTATTTTTTAATACTTTTGTATATGCTTGAAACTTCTTGATACTTTTCTAAAGCTTCTCAAGTGATTATATTTTTGCAAGCGACTACTGGTGCATAGTAAGAACACAAAGACGTAAGAACATGGATTTGAAGAATTTGCTGTGGCAGGATTAACATCAGTAGCTGACTTTAAGCATGACCTTGAGTGCAATTCCAGGAGGTGCTGGGGGAGGCTCTGAAAAGATAGAGCTCCAGTATCTGCTCACACCAGAGTTAAAAGCAGACTTATTCAGACAATTTGGTTACTTATTTATTTCATTATTAAAGAAATTACTGTTTGTGTGTACCTATGATGGTGTGTGTGTGCATGTGTATATCTGTTGGGATTCTTAGGGGATTAACTCCCCTGAAATACCAAAATCCACAGATGCTCAAGTCCTTTATGTAAAATGGTATAGTATATGTATATAACCTATGCACATCCTTCTGCATACCTAATACAATGTAAATGCCTTGGAAATAGTTGTTATACTGTATTGTTTAGGGAATAATGGCAAGAAAATCTATATGTTAGGAAGATGAAACCATCTATTTTTTCCCCTGAATACTTCTGATCTTTGATTGGTTGAATCCATAGATGTGGAACCCACAGATAAGGAGGGCCAGCATATGTGGTATGTTGTCTTTATTTGATTCTCTTAAGGTTCTTAAAGGTCTTTGAAGGGCTTTGTAATATATTTATTTTATAAACGCTTTCATAATTCCCCTCATTTCCCTCTTCTCATTCCACCAATTGATACAATACTACATAATTAAATAACTGATTAAGTGAGACTTGGTGAGCTTAATTAAACTAGGCTGGATTGGAGATACATGGGCACACATATGAAATCAAAGAACGTGGGTCCTGAACATAGGACCACAGGAAGGATGGAAAGATTCTTCTGGAATTCAAGGACATGTGGAGGGTTGCAAAACCTTGACTCAATTATATTTTAAGACTCTCATCTCCATAACTCTATTCAGGGCCCTAAAAGAATTTCTTTTATAAAGATGGTTAAATATTATCATGAAGCTCCATCCTAACAAGAAAATAATTCTCAACAGAAGAGTCTGCCAGGCTTGTGCAGAAAGGAAGGGGTATGTGTAGAAAATGCTACCAGGGTTTTAAGTCCTAAGGACATGTGTCTAAGCTTCAATGTCTCTTTAGTATCAAGCAATGATACTCCTTGTTTCCAATCCTCCCAACTCACTCCCCTCACTCCTACCAGTAGCATATCTGATGCCTCTTTATCATTTAAAGTCAAAAACCATCATAGGACCTACCAAAACCCTGGCCATTACAATATTTTTTCATATAATGGGTGCCACTCTTTCCAGACACCATAGAGAGGTTTATTCTGATTTGGTTCACCTTGATGCTAGCAACTGGAAAACTGCTATTGGTATACGTGGGTGTTTATAAATAGGTGGTTTAGAAAATAAACCCAGATTACATCTGGCCATTTAAAATGTCCACTCTATGGCAAGATCCCTCTCCTGAATTGGGCCTCTCTAACTGTCCCTATGAAGCACTGTCCAATGTGTCTGATACTTCCAGTTTCTGTGGATAGCATGTAGAATAATCTATTTGGTAAAACAGCTTGAGAGTGGAAACATCAAGGTGATTTGTGGCCTGGTGAGATAACTTCTCCTCTTCTGTACCCCATCTTACTTTTTCTTTAAACCTCCAGGAAGTGTCATTAATTTAGGGCTAAATCCACAGCAAGCCAGTTTTATTTCTGAGTCCCAGTTACCAAGTTGATCAAATACAAATGCAATTGCTGAACAACCTGATAAGACTGTGAGACATTTTAAGAATCATTTGAAATAATTATCCATTTAACAATATGGCAGAGATAAGTAGAAAACAAAAATATGAAATATTAATGATGTTGCCAGTTGACCCAGCTTGTCTAATTTTTAGTTCCTTAGTGTAGGCTTCTCTGAACCCCACTGTGTAATAAATATTTACAGCGTTGGGCTTCATTGTGTACATTGTCCTAAGTGTGTGCCCTCAACTTAACAGTTCTGAATCAGTCAGTCTGCCCCATTCTCTCCTAAACAGATGATAACCTGTACATTACTTAACGCTATGCTTTTCAGGACCCAAAAGTCTATTTAAACACACACTGAATACTGGATGTCTCAATAAAGATGTCTTGAATTACCTGGAATAATTGAACCATCCAGAAGATGCTAGATTTTTCCACATGGCATTGAAGTCTATGGTATAACAGTCACCTCATGTGACAGAGGCATCGTGTGACCAGGGACAAATGGTGTATAAAACAGAAAGGTTAAGGGTAGTCAGATCCTGACTGTGCCCATTGTATTTCAGTAATTGCCACTTAGTATTTGATTTAATGGAAGCTGAGGAATAAAAAAAGGTTTCTCTAGACATAGCTGTGATGCTAATTTTTACTATACCATTCTCTGTCTTCCTAAATTACATTTGGAAACCTCTGTTTTCTATTATAGTTTCCCTCTCCCGGCTTTCTGCACACATTCTCCAGTCTCTCAGTGGCCTCATTAAATACAACTACTGTACATTGTAAATTATAGGGTCTCTGGTTAACTAGTTTGTCCTGCTCTGAACTAAAGAGGCAAATTCCATTGTATATATGGGGCAAAATATGTGCCTGTCATCCTTACTTGTTAGGCTGTCCAGTCTTCTTTTAGATCATTTATTGATGAAATTTGTTAACTCCAATTATGTGTGTCTTGGAGGGATCCTATGTATGTGCATTTAAAAACACCTTGTTCTATTTCTTCAAATTTGAGCTAGGAAAAGGTGCTCTTTGCTTCTATGAAATACCCATTGATAATAAAGTCAGAGAGTCTGGAAGGAGCTATTTTCATCACATTCAGCTCTTCAAGTTATACAAGCCTCCACAGGTAACACTAGTGAAAAATAATCATTAGAGACATCCTGTGGGAACTGAAATTCCAAAGCAGGGGCTAATTAGTCATCCTTAGAGTATTACCTATTGTTCTGTTTCTAACTTGGTCTTGGAGAGATTCCAAAACTTGAAGATCCAGGATACAAATTTATTCTCTTAGTAATATTTACAGTAATTATAGTCCATGCCACAGTTAGATGTTAACTATGTTCTTCCCTGACTGTAAAGTCTCTGTGCGTGTGTGTGTGTGTGTGTAATTGAATAAAGGCAAAGAAGAAAAAAATAAAAAAACAAAAAACAAAAAACCCTGACTGTATCTGTAATCTCATATCAAATGCCCTTTTGAGATTCTTAACACCAAATTAAATCTTCTGTTCTTTGTTTTCTTGATCTAACTGGGACCAGCAGCCAAAGGCAATGAAAATCTACAAGATAAATTATTCTGGTTTCCAATGAGGTTGTGGATACTACAAAACTTACAAGAGAGACAGGCCCTGCATGCCACAAGTTCTGAAGAACATCAAAGCATTAGGGCTTTCTCAGAAAATCTGGAAGTCCCTAGATTACCATTTGAATGCCTATTCAATCACTTCAAATCCTTGAAAAGGCAACTTTGAAGGAGGGTGAAGGAGGTTAATAATTAATAATGTAGTACAGAGCTTCAACTGGAGCAATTTAAGCATTTAATAAACCAACACACAGCTAGAGCTAGCTCATTAGAAATAGGGACAACTGAAAATTGAAGAAAAAAGTTAGAGCAACATGGTTTGTTTTTGGCTACACCAGTCAGAAGTGTCTTCAATAGCAGTGAGAATAGATAGCTGTCTTTGAGTATAATTTGAGAGGAAGTTGGAAAGCTACAGAGCTCCAAAATAGCTCTACTATGAACTTACCACTTATGCCAAATTCTGAGATTTCACACATTTTGAAAGAAGCAGCCTGTAACATTTATTCCAAGTGAATTTATCAAGTCCTATTGAAACCAAAATTAATTTGGGAAAGAGTGGAAATATTTTGAACACCTAAACAGGAGTTGAAGAAAGAGAGAAAGAGAGCAATCAAGAAGATGTGATTGGCAATTCACATAAAGTAAAACAATAGGCTGGATTAGGAGACTTGGAAGCCATCAAAACTACAAAGATCCTGGCACCAGTATTATATGTAATTCCCCCCCAAAAAATAACAACTATTAAATAGATCAAGGAAGTTCCAAATGCCGGCAATGTTCCATTTCATATTTTGAACTAATTCATTGAGCTGACTATATTGTGTCCTCTGCCCATGCTTTGCCTTCCAATCAGGTATTCCCACAAAGGCTGGATATTTTGATGGATGAACTGCACTGAAAGGGATCATGGACAAATCCTGAATATTTCCTGCTTTACAATTTTGCCAGCAGACTCCAGTTTCAGGTACAAAGAGACTACTAGTAATATAGAGACCACAAACATGTAAAGGTACTGCAAAAGCAAGCAAGCAAACAAACAAAAAGCAGAAAGTTTTGTCTTTCCCTGATGTAAGAGGAATCAGATGAAGTCCTAAGCCTCAGTCTCCCCATCCTTCTATATTATGTATTGGACATTCTATGAGCCCCTTCCAATGGAGATATTAGGCAGACATGGGTAATATTAATGAGGACAGGAAGAGTTTGACTATTGAGAAGCCTTGGTGTATTAGTCCATTTACATGCTGCTGATAAAGATACACTCGAGACTGTGTAATTGATAAAGAAAAAGAGGTTTAATGGACTCACAGTTCCACGTGGCTAGGTAGGTCTCATAATCATGGCAGAAGGTGAAAGCCCCATCTTACATGGCAGCAGGTAACAGAGAGAATGAGAACCAAGTGAGAGGGGTTTCCCCTTATAAAACCATCAGATCTCGTGAGACTTATTCAATACCACGAGAACAGTACGGGGGAAACTGCTCCCATGATTCAATTATCTGCTACCAGATCCCTCCCACAACACATGGGAATTATGGTAGCAACAATGCAAGATGAGATTTGGGTGGGGACACAACCAAACCATATCACTTGCTGAACTCCAATTACAAACCTTACACCTCCTCAGAACCAATAATCCCCAAAGTTGCCTAGACCTCATAATCACTCAAGAGAGCTCTGCTCTGGATCTGTCAAGTCAGAATTTCCTCCACAGAAGATCTGGTCAGGCTCTTTTTAGTACATTCTTCAGAGGATTCTTCTGCTCTCAGCCTGGCACTTTCCTGTGGCCTGAGAGTTGGGAGCCACTGTTCTTTATTCTGTAGTTTGTTCTGGACCTTTTATGTTTCAAGTCATAAATCATATTCCCAAGAGCACTTTCAGCAACTTTTAAACTCTATTCTTTCATTTCTTTTAAATTCTCAATGCCCTTTGCCTGTCGTAGGGATCTTATTCTCAACCCACATACATTTTCTGTGGCTTTCAAGTGTATTTTATAAAAAGGACTCCATACGTGCTAGTTAACAGAAGCTGAATCCCCCAGCAGCGCCACAAATGCCTCTCTGGTGAAGTAACTCAGCCCATGGGGTTACTGGTACCGAGTTTTAAACAGAAGGTCAAATATCACATCAGAAAATCAGAAGGTAGTGGTATCTGTTTGTGAGATTCATGGCAGAACAGTAAAAATAAAGTACTGGGTGAGGAGATCTAGGCTCCAATTCAAGCTTTTGTACTGATGTGTTGAACAACTTGAGCAAGTTATTTAATCTCTCAGATTCTGAATTTCTTCATTTGCCATTTGAGAGCTTTCTCATTTGCTTTATCTGCATCTGAGGGGTCCTTGAGGGTCAAATTAGTAGAAAGTGCTTCGCAATTGTAACGTACTGTTAGTAATCCAAGAAACACCTCCTAAGATCTGCTTTTTTAACATTTAGATCAAATTTTTTTCTGTTACTTTACCATCTTCTAACTCTCAGTGCTCCTTCTCATAAGTGGAGATGGAGAAAGATCTGGCATGCCAGAGAATTTTGTTATCCTTAAGAATCTGAGTAATGGAAAGGAAATAACACAGTTTCTAAGTTTTTTCTCCTTGTATTAGTTTCCTAGGACTATTGTTATAAATGAGCACAAACAGGTGGCTAAAAACAACAGAAATGTATTCTCTTACAGTGCTGGAAGACAGCAGTTTAAAATATGGGTGGGTGTTGTCCCAGTTGCACTCCCTCCAAAGCTGCTTAGGTAAAATCTTTCCTTTTCTCTTCGAGTTTGTGGCAGTTGCCAGCAATGCTTTGGGTTCTTTGGTTTGGGGCAGCTTAACTCAAATTTCTGCCCTCATCTTTACATGACTGTCTTCTCTCTATGTATATTTGTATCCACATTCCTCTCCTCTTATAAAGATACCGGTAATTGGATTAGAATTGGTCTTAATCCCTTGTAACTTCATCTCAACTTGATTACATCAGCAAAACTCCTACTCTGAAATGAAGTTATGAAGCAGGAGAATAGGGTCTGGAAGCAGGGAACCTAAAGGCTTCCAGAACTAAATCAAAGGGAAAAACCCCAACTTCATAAGACCAAGTAAGTGACTTTGCAACTCCAGCTATGATGGGAAACATCCTCTTCATTTGCATAGGATGTACAACAAGTAAATAACTTGTAACCTCACTTCATCCACTTCATTTGCATAGGCTATATGCCAAGTAAATAATTTCATAACTTTACTTCAGCCTCTTCATTTACACTCGGGTGTACACCAAGTAACCAATGTGAAACCTGTAGAGGGCATTTAAAACCCAGAAAATTCTGTATCTGACTCTTGAGCCACTTGCCTGGACCCACTCCCACCCTGTGGAGTATGTTTTCCTTTTTCAATAAATCTCTGCTTTCGTTGCTTCATTGTTTACTTGCTTTGTCTGTCCATTTTGTCAAATTCTTTGTTCAAAATGTCAAGAGTCTGGACACCATCCACTGCTAACAGTTATCCAAGCAGATTTCGGGTGGACACGCTTTTGAGAGACCGTTAAACCCAGTACACTTCTGTGGATTTTTTTCTCTCTCTCTTCTTGAGCCTCCTTTATAGCTGATTTTTCAAATCAAAACTTTGAATTTCTTATCAGAAATTATACAAATTAGGAAGAATCCTGCCTCTTTTATTTTAGTATGAAAATGAATCATGTCAGAAAACTAGAATTAGAGGGTTACAATGTACATTAAAAGAAGAAATCAGTTTCTATTGGAGGGGATGGAAAGGCCTTAGTACTACTGAAAGGGGTGTGGAAACACAACTGTTGAAACTTCAATCCATGGAAGCTAGGGGATATTTTATGCCTGCATTAAAATATTTGAATAAAGATTACAAGACAAAGTGGAATTACAAAGTTATTTGGTGAATGTCACCCATGGGGATAGGAAAGCTAAATCAACTCATCTGAAAATAAAACTATTCATCAATAAAATGATTTTTATAGTGCTAACAAATATATATTATAATTTTAGATAATATATCAATAATATATATTAACACATAATTATATACATATTAATATAATTACAATATTAATAATATATAAACTAATCTATACCCATTATTTACTAGTACCCCCATAATTACTGCCTGATGGTACTTGTGTATATATTTTTATATTTAAATAGGTATTTAAAATGTATATATGTATATAATTATGTATATAATATGTATGTATATATATCAAATTACCTTAAGTTCATTTTTTTTTTTTTCTTATATACAGAACCGTAACCTGATTTCTGGGGGAAATTTAGTGGAAAAAGAAAGGTTATGGCTGTATAAACTTCACATTCAAACATTAAAACATTTCATCAAAGGTTGTTAATTGCGTAAAATGTAAGCATTTAAACTTGATTACAAAAAATGAGTCTGAATCTATGCTGCTCTTCTTTCTTATCCTACTCAGTGAAGTTCAGAGCTAAGTTTAATTGTGCTAAAACCATACTCTTTTTTTGTTTTGTTTTGTTTTTTGAGACAGAGCTTCACTCTTATTGCCCAGGCTGGAATGCAATGTTGTGACCTGGGCTAACTGCAACCTTCCGGGTTCAAACAGTTCTTCTGCCTCAGTCTCTGGAGTAGCTGGGATTACAGGCACCTGCCTCCACTCCTGGCTAATTTTGTGTATTTTTAGTAGAGATGACATTTCATCATGTTGGCCAGACTGGTCTGAAACTCCTGATCTCAGGTGATCTGCCCGCCTCAGCCTCCCAAAGTGCTGGAATGCTAAAACCATATTCTTAATGACAATATAATGGCAGAGTTGAATGTACATTGGAGTTCCCCTCCTTACCTATAGCTTTTTAGTTTCAATTCCTGGAGTTTTAACAAGTGTGTGGTATATATTTCTTATTTCATTGCAAAATACGCTATAACAGGTAGAAGAAGTTGGTGGTATGAAGTATTAGGTTGAGCTACATGAAATTGATTACATTCAACATTTTTTTACCTAACAGAAAGTTAAACTCATATTGTTCAAATCAATATAAATAAATAAATAAACTAAAACAAGAAAATAATAACTGTCAGGGGAAATTCACCACAAACAAGTTTGCCACATGTCCTTTTCTGATAGAATACTAGAGTGTTTTATTAATATGTGGAAAAGGCATTCAGCATTAGTTCATTTATTGAATATTTAATGAGTATTTTTAATGTGCAGAACACCAGAAGATATGCCAATAGAACATGTAAAACAGGTGTTTATGCCCTCAAATAACTTGGAATCCAATTGGAGTGAAAGTCAACATAGCCAAAAAATTGTTTTAACATTCAAATGACATTTACAGAACCTTTAGGATGCTGCAAGTGCTTTGCTAGGCTCTGAGAAGCAATAGTGAGCAAAACATAAAGCATGATCCCTGTTCTCATATTCTGGAGGTTCAGACTGACCTTAGTCACGTAAACTCAAATTTTTTCTACCAAGACCAATACTTCAAAAAAGAAAAAAAATGCAGTGTTAAAGGAACTTATAATAAAAAAAATCTGATACAATTTTTTGGACTTCAGCAAACTAAAGGTTGGGTAAAAATTAACTAGATTAAGCTGTGTGAGTGTGTTATGGATATGGACAGGAGGCAGAGAAATACTGGGTGGAAGAGGGTGGGGTACCTGGTGAGGGCTCCACCCTCAAGCCCGGACCTGCTGTCCAAAGTGGGAACTAGCCCTGTTTTCCCACCCAAATGCTGCCTTTTGGCTGACCCCGCCCCCTATCCTGTGCCCATAAGAATCCCAAACCCCCGACTCAGTAGACACACACATACATACGCAGAAGAGAGAAGCATCTGAACATGAAGGGGAGAAGCAGCAGCTAGACGTCAGAGACTATGGTCAGAGAAGGGTTCAGCCAGGGATGGCCAGACTCCAGGGGAAGATTATCTTCCCTCTCTACCCACTTTACAGCTCCGCTTCGCTCTGAGAGCCATTTCCACTACTCAGTAAAGACCTCTACATTCACTACCCTTCAATTCATTCATGTGACCTGATTCTTCCTGGATGCCAGAAAATAACTTGGGTACCAAGAGGGCAGGGTGTAAGAGGCTGTCATCCTGTCCCTCCACTGAGCTGGTTAACACCTAGTCATCTGTGGATGGCAAATCTAAAAGAACACTGATTGTGACACATGCCTTCTGGGGCGCTGGGGGTCGCAGTTACCCGCTTTCAGATGGCAGAGCTAAAAGAACATTGTAACATGCTTGGACGCTGCCATGGGACCCTCACCAAGACTGCTTCCATCAGAGTGGAGCTGGTGCATTTATTTGCTGGAACCATCCACTCATGTGCTCCCTGCCATAAGGGATTGAGCACAGCAGCTGAGTAAACGAGCCACCACCTTCACAAGTCCTGCAAAAGGATCAAGGAAGCTATCCTGTTTCATTATTATTGTTGGTGGGGATTTCTGTCAAGGGAAAGTGCTTGCTCCAGGAACTGTAAGGAGCCAAATGAAGAATGCATGCAAGATGGCAATAGAAGGATCAGCAAACCCAGGCAAAGGAGGGCCTGGAAAATTTCCTTAAGGATGTTGTCTTTCTCATGAACTCTCTGGGAAACCATTAAATACTCATGCAGAAAAGTTTGGAAATCCAATTTGCATTTTAAAGATGTCTTTCCCAGCAGCATGGAAATAAGAATGGATTAGTGAAAAGCTAGATTGAAGATAGGGTACAGGCTACAAGTTTTTGCAGGAAACTCAGATAAAGGTGGTGGCAATAGGAATGAGGGTGATCTTTGCTATAGCAGGGACGTGCATAGAGCATTGCTGAACCACAGAGCAGAGGTATATTTCTCAGAGTTGCTGCGTGTAGAGAGTAGGCTCAAAGATCATGTCCCAAAAGCATTGCAAACGTTAAATGAGACTCTCACTGCATCTGCAAATTCCTGTTATACTATCACTTTGTGTGGTCCAATGTGATTTGAAGGAGAAGTTGAGACTAGACCATCATTCAGGTTGTTCCCCCAACTGTATGTATTTACAAGTTATTTTATCATTCTGGGCCTCAGTTCCCTAACTTGAAATATGAAAAATAATGCAGTCTCTACTTCATAGGAATAATGTTTTAATCACATAATATAATGAAAAGAAATTTGACCAAGGAAGGAATATTGTAAAATGTAAGTTATTAATTTTTTTTGCATAATTGTTGAAAGCCTATCTTTCTAAAATATGGTAGGAAGGGAGAAAATAGGACTGAATATTGTTTCTATGCTCAGAGAAAAAGATATTATTGTCTCCCTTTTCATTTTGTAAGTTTAGAGGTTTTAATTCTGAGCATTTTGTAAAAAGCTCCATACCCTGTGGGTGCTAAATAATTACTTGTCAACTGACTTGTTATTAAATGTTACTTTTAATCACCTTGCAGAGAGAATTTAAAGTAGGCTACAGAAGGACAGTCTTGATAACCTAATGGATCTTAAAATTTCCCTAAGTCTGCTGTGTTGCATTTAAATTCATAAGCTATTACACCTTAATTTCTTTAGAGAGAAGATAGTGCTCTGTGAGCTTTTTCTACAATAAAGAATATTGGAAAAAAATATCTTTCAATGGAACAATTATTTCTTTCCAAGGGAACAATTATTTCTTTCACAGGATGACCTTTCCTTCAAACACCTCCGGTTGGTAAAACTTTGTAAGTTTTAGGGGGGAAATAAATTCTTTAGAACAGTGTCTGTATCACCTTTTCCAAACAAAAGAAAGGAAAGATATAATTTGAAAAAATGATACAACAAAAACCCAAATTTCAAGGCCAGATCTTATAAAGTGCCTGCACGTAGAACATTTAGTCTCACTGATTCATGAGAAAGGTGCATGCTGTTTTACAGTGGCTGTCTGAGTACCCAAGTCTCCAGGTAACTGATATTGCAGTTCTCAGAGCTGTTGTGATGAGCTGGGATGAGTCAGGTGGTATATCCTTCCTTCTGGATGCACTGAAACTTCCTCCTTAAAAGCAGAACGATGATCTGTAGCCTTTGGTTTAATGGCGTCTCATGTGCTTGGCTTTCGAAAAGCGAATGACCAAGTAAAATCTGGAGCAACTCACCAACTATTCAGATGCTTACTTTTCCTAGTACCAAACTCTGAATGACTTGTAATCATCTAAATGATGCATTTTCTAGATTCTGGCAGCTTCCAGATATCAGACACAGATATCTACAGTTTTCAAATATCTGTCATTAAGATCAGGCCTTTGCGATTAGACAGAGATGGCGGCAATACATGGATAACCACCTACCAGCAATAAAACTTTACTTAAATTCTCTAAAACTCAGTTTCCTCATTTGAGAAGTGGGGATATTAATAATGTCAAACCCATATGTTTATAGGCGGCAGGATTAAAAAAGCAAAGCTTTCAGCTCATTACTGGGCACATGGAAGCACCCAATACATATAAGCTGTTATTCTGAGTCCTCTCTCATTGTCTTGTGGATGGCTGTCTTCCAGTGTCTTCACATACCTTTCCTCTGTCTGCAACTGTGTCTTAACCTCCTCTTATAAGGACAGTAATCATATTGGACTAGTGCCCACCCATATTACCACATTCTTTTTTGATTTCCCCTTTAAATCCCTATCTCCAAATAATAGTCACATTCTAACTTGCTGGAGTTTAGGATTTTCATATAGGAATTTTGAGGGAACACAATACAGCCCATTACAAGGTCTCATAAGACCAAAATTAAGGTGACAGTTGATACTACGGTCTCTTGGGGTCCCTTTTGAACCTCATTGTTTGTAGATAGAATTCATTTTGGCTTAGGCTAAGTTGTTAGAAAGGAAAAGATAATATAATGTTAGATAGATATAGATAGAGATAGAGATAGAGAAAATGTATATAAAATGTAACATATGTATATAATGTATAAATATAATGTTATATGTGTATAAAATATACCCAGCTCTGAAATATATGAAATATTTTTAGGTATATTTAGGTTGACTTCTTCATTCTTGGTATTCGCCTTCCTTAGTCTGCTCATTCTCTAGTCCACTCACTTACATTTCTTTTTCATTTCCTCCTGATTTTTTAAAATTCTTGAAATATTTTACTTTTATATTCTTAATGAATGGGGTTTCTTTTCATTGCCCAGGGTGGCCTAGAACTCCTGGGCTCAGGCAATCCTCATCAGGCTCCCAAGTAGCTGAGACTAAAGGTATATGCCACCACACCCAGCTTAGAAACTTAAAAAAAAAAAGTTCTTTTAATTAAGAAGCTACTAGGATGATTTGTACAATAAGACAGAAGTCAAACTCTAGAATGAATCATATATACATTTTAGATCACACACTTATCTATAAACATAAAATAAACCTTCGGTGGACCTCGATACTAATCTTTCTGGGTTCTCCTCCCTACTGAATTTTTATCTCTCTTAACCAATCTAGAGAAAAAAATAATAATAATGATCTTTATCTTGTTGCAGCACTCCCTATTCTTCTGTTTGGAGTGGCGACTTTATAAATGACATTATCTTAGTAAGACTTTCTCTAAAATTGTGTACTTGCTCAATAATTATCAAATATTAATCACTTCCTAGTTATGGAAGTTTTGCATTGCATTCTGTTATGTGATAGAAAAATGCTTTTAAACTCAGTAAGTTTTCAATAAAAGAAATGTTTATGTTACAGTGCAGGGCTCTCTCTCTTTCTCTGTTTCTGTTAATCTTTGTTCTCCCTGTTGCATGCACACTCCGTGTTCCCAATTTTGTTATGTCTGGCTTGATCAGAAATCCTCATGTACTGAGCTGAAAAGAAACATCACTTCCTGTTTGCGATTGGACAAATGCAAAGAAAAATGGTCATTTATTGAGATTAATGGTAAATCTTTTCCTGTTCACTGCCCCACAGACCCATAGCTTCTCAGATCAAGAGCAACCATTTAGCAACTGTATTCTCTTTAAATTGTGGGTCAGATCGTATTTCTTATGATACTTGGATATCCTAATATTACTGAATTAAACTGTGATTGAGTTAAAATAATGTTAAGAAAAACTCCACTAGTAGACTTCTTAGTTCTTGGTATTCGCCTTCCTTAGTCTGCTCATTCTCAAGTCCACTCACTTAAATTTCTTTTCATTTCCTCCTGATTTTAAAAAATTCTGTTATAGTATTCTTTTGGTTATACATTCAAACATGTTCTTCTTACATGTTTTGAGAAAATCTGAATGTCAATTCATATAATTGCAAACAATTTCACACAATATGGATCTGAAATCTAGACTGCAAATTTATTACATGCATTTAAGTTTTAATACAAAATGTTCTTATTATATAATCACTAAGTGGAATTAGCTTTTAATCTTGCTAGACAAAGTTTATAAGACATCATTGTTTTCGATGAGGCTCCTGCTCTAGGCCTTAGCACCTAAGGTTGACTCCAGATCAAATCAAAACGAAGTCACTTTTGCTAAGTGTCACGTAATCAAACTGAATTTTCAAATGAGCTTGTTTTTTCTAAAAACCAGGAGATTCTACTGAATCTGAGTCAGCACAATCAGGCACTTTCCTCTGTTTTAAGCCTATAAGGAAAGTGGCTTTGAAATGAACAATTTTCTTGTTCCTTGTTTCTGATTTCTTTAGTCACTTTCTGGCTATAAAGCTCAACTTTTCTGCCCGACTTATTGTAATAGTCATTCTACTTTGTAGAAAGAGCTGTTGCCCAATTCTACAATCACAAATAGAAGACAACTAAGTCTTTAAATTAGATTTGCTGTGATTTTGTCATTTGATAGTCAATGTAACTACTTAGTCCAAAGACATTTTTGCATGTCTACATTGACTTTCAATAATTTTGAGAAGTAACTACATAGAGTTTACTTATTCTACTAGAAACTTGGAATATACTTTCTCCAGAAAGTATCAAATCAAGAACTATAACTTTATTAGTACAGAGCAATAAAATCTTTATATCAGATTCTGGTTTAAAAATACAATACAAGACAATTCAAGCTTAAGAGTATGGAAAACCAAGTGTATTTCATATGCTTTCATTTTTCAAAGAGTTTATTACCTTAATGTCATGTTGTACATGGACCACTCGCATCTGAATCACTTGAGCTGATTACTTTCTGTTCAGTTTTATTTTTTAACTCAGATATATGTGGTCTCTGGCATAGTGAATCTGAATTCTGTGGGAGGGACCCTTACTGAAGAATTTTCAGTAAGTTCATTAAGTCATTCAGCAAACATCTCAGTGTCCACCATGTACCATCCATTATTATAGGACTAATGATACAACCACAGCTGCCACCTGTCAGAGAAAACTACATTCTATTTCATGGGAGACAAGTAAAGAACAAATTAATTTAAAAATAATTATAATGTCCAATTTGGTAAGTGCTATTCATAAAAATAAAGCACCTCAAAGGGTTAGAGACTCCAATTAGGAGGAGAAGGAGGGGAGATTTCAATTTCAAATAAAATAATAAAGGAATGGATCATAGAGACAATGCATGAAGGAAGAGAGGGGAAAATCCAGTAAGATATGTAAAGAGAAGGACTTTCCAGGCATAACAAATTAGAGTTGAGATGAGAGGAGCCTAATACGTCTGAATAAGAGCGAGAATACTAGGGTAGCTGAAGTCAGCTGAATGCAACAGAGACAGTATTTGTGGGTCCATAAGAGAGTGAATTCTGCAGACACACTGCTTGGTGACAACCACTCACCTGCTGTGTGACCTTTGGCAAGCTTCATAATTGCTCTGTGCCTCAATTACTTCATCTCTAAAGTAGATGAGCAATAATTGTACCTCCCTTATTGAGTTGTCATGAACGTTTAATATTTGTAACTGCTTGGTACTCATAAAAATAAAGAAAAACAGAAGATGGGTTCAGAAAGGCAAGGGGTACTGAATCTGTAGAATATTTACTTTCTCTCTGAGTTGAGAAACCAATATAGGTTTGAGTTGAGAAATGGTGAGATTCAACATACATATTAAGTAGGACAGAATTTTGTATTTCTTTTTTTATTCCTGATTAAGGAATTCCTTGGAAAGAACACCTGAATTTTTGATCCAGCGTGTCATTTATTTTATTTTATTGTTGTGGCCTTCGACCATCTGAATATCAAAAATCTCCTCTGTTTAAAATATGCTCAAGTATTTCCAAGGGTTAATATATGCTCCAGTGCCTGTTATTCCGGTCATGAATAGTAGAGCACCACTCATACTTTCCTTGTTGCTACATCCTAACACAAATCTATCATTTCCAAAGTTCTTGACCCGCACTTTCCTTGTCCATATTACAGGATATATATGTTTGTCCAGCTTATCTCACTGTGTTACTTGAATGTCAACTGAGATAAAATACACATTAGCTCACTGAAAACGATAAAACTCTGTAAAAGCAAATATTTGATAACCCATGGTGTTGTTCTGATGTTTTTAAGTTTTATAGCATTGGGCCAATTACAGAAGGTCCCTAAATTATGATAGTTCAACATACAATTTTGTTTTTAAAGACAAGTTTTCACTCCATTGCCCAGGCTGCAGTTACAAATTTTTGACATTAACATGGTGTGAAAGAAATACACATTCAGGAGAAACTGTATTTCCAATACCCATACAACCTTCTTTTTCTTTTTACTTTCTGTATTCAATAAAATAACACTTTTTTTATAGAATAGGATTTGTGTTAGATGATTCTGCCCAACTATGGGTTAATATAAGTGTTCTGACCATGTTTAAAGTTGGCAAAGCTAAGCTATGATGATTGGTAGGTGAGGTCTATTAAATGCATTTTCAACTTACAATATTTTCACCTTACAATGGGTTTAGCAAGATGTCATTCTGTTGTAAGTCATGGAGCACCTCTACTTTTTCCTATTTGCCCACTTATAAATTCATCTATTTCCTACTTGTACTTTTGAAATTCTTTAATTGTGTCATGCACTGTGCCAAATTCTATTTTGGTCTTCATTTTAAGAGTTACTAGTTAATCTGAGGGTTGCATTTTGGATTTTGAGTACCTAAACCAGTATGTCAAACACTGAGCACTCAAATACCTAGACAACTATAGAACTGAAGTTGCCTGAAGCAAAGGCAAGCACAGCATCGTGGATGGACATAGTAAGCCCTAATATTGCAGATGGCCCCAAATAAAACTACGACCAAGAATTCATGCTCACTGATGCAAGTTTATTTGCTAGTTTGGGGATGAGAATGAGATTGAGACTCGAGACAAGTTAAGTGTTTGGGTGATGCTTAGATAATGTAGAAGCATGTCAGGGCCTCTGAGTCTGAGGATTAAGGTTGGAGAATGAGAATACACTAAAATCATGTCAATGTTTAGCATAGGAGAATAAGTATGTGATTGTATACATTTAATTTAGTATTCTCAGGCCTTTCTACCTTGACTATTCATTGAGAACTGGGCTATATTCTCTCACCGAAAATGGATGTCCCTTCTGTTTAGTTACTAGTTTCCCACATGCCATTCTTTTTCTGTTTTTATTATTTTATTTATTTTTTTGTCTCTCATCAAAGAGCAATACAACTTTGGTTATAAACAGCAAGTGCTACGAATTGCCAGCTGGATGCTCTACTTGTAGGCAATGACAATAAGAAGAGGCTGATGAACAAAAGCTCATGTTGCTGATGAGAAGCAATTAAGAGAGCAACTAAGGACAAGTGTTCCATTTGAGACAGACAGGCACACAGAGAGTGAGTGAGAGAAAGAGAGAGAGAGAGAGAAAGAGAGAGAGAGAAAGAGAGAGAGAGAAAGAGAGAGAGAGAGATCACCAGGCCGTTCAGACTTTACAAAGCTGGTCTGTTTTCTTCCCTTCAAGTGGCTAAAGATGCCAGGATTCCTGACATCCTCAATTGAATTTTCCCCAGGTTAATCCCATCCTTCTAAAAATATCCAAGCCTAAAATAATGATGATGTCAAACACAGAAGTGGTTCTTAGCCCTGGGAATAAGAGGACAGCATGGCCGTGGAGCTGCACAGCAGCTTGTTAGAATGATGTCTGTAGTGGCATGATGGGGCCTGGAGACAGTGTCTATGGGAATTCCAACAGCAGGCTTCAACCCTATCACGTGGCACTTGCATAGAAACTCATGAAACAACTCAAAAAATACGTTTGTGCTCACAAATATCACTGCAATGGTTATTGAAACTGTACTTTCAAAATCTAATGTCTCCAAATTACTAGTAACTCTACTCTTAATGAATTTACGATTATTTTTTAGAATCAGTCCTCTGCGGTTTCTTCAAGTTCTCCTTAGCAAACAGTGATGCTTTGTTTGTTTGTTTGTTTTGCCAATCTTTGGTGGAAAATAATGTTGCTTTCATTTGCTGACCGAACCTGCAAAAGTCTTGTTATTTACCCTGTCAGTATCAGCAATGGGAAGGCAGTAAATACAAAGCTTAGGACAGCAAGTTCTAGGAGTCAGGAAGGCCTGGGTTCAAATCCATGGTTTACTGAACGTAACTTAGCCAAGTTACTTGACCTTGATAAGCTTCAGTTTTCTCAATGATAAAAAAGGTAAACATAGTATCTAAGTAAGAGAGTTCTTCTTAGAAATTCAAGAGGGGGAAAAGAAGCATATACAGTGACTGGTAAATAGTAAACAGGCAGGAAAGTTACATGTTATCGTAAATTCTCAAGCTAAAGCATTCATAAGCAACATAATTAAATGGTGTGTGGCTTTCAGTGGGGAGTTTCTTTAATTCATTATTTAAAAATTAAAACATAAAGAAGTAAAAACTAAGCTAAACTCTTCTTTCTCTTTTGGATGTTTTATTTTACTTTATAACTAAAACATTGCTCAAGACTAATTATATCCTTGATTTTAACTTCAGTTTTGTTGATGATGAAAGATAGAGAAAAGGATTTCAGCACCTGGGGTGGGGAGGATAAAATGGTTTATTATTTGGTGGAAGAAAAAAATAGTATGGAAGTTATTTATAGTCATCAATCAATAATTGCACACTTTTGAATCAGAAATAATTGATTGGAAAGCAAGTTTTGAGATTTAACGAAGTAGAAGAATGCTAATTCCTATAAGCACCCTGAGTTTGCCCTCTCTGCTACCATCAGGTGATTTTTCAGGTATCTATGTGTGCCTTACCCTTCTGGTTTAGAAAATGATGGCATGGTTAAAATCTGAAACCTACTTTAAAAGTACTGTCACTCTGAGAGTTTTGCACGGTAAGAGAGTTTGCAACCATAAGGAAGTGAAGTAATCTCAAAGACAGTTTCTACTACAATGTAGATGTCAACATTATGCCAAATACACCCATTAACTGAGAATCCTGCTTTTGAATCAGCCTACTCAGGCTTGTGGCTTCGTCTGCATATGTGAATGTGTTTGTGTTCACTGCCAAGTGCGCTTTGAGTTGGTGAACACAGATGCCACAATGAAGGCTGAAAATACTAGGTTTTTAAAAAAGTTACATCCTGAATTTCTGCCTGCGCCCCCTGTGTGTTTTATTCTTAATTGAAATGTTCATATAAAAAGAAAGATGATTATGTGATTCCTTTACTGGCTGCAACTAAAGAATATTCTAGTACTCAGAGCTGGTGCACACCTCTGCTGGGCTTTGAATTCCTTTTAATGGACTTACACATTTCAAATAGGAAATACTAACAAGCCTCTTTGTTTCATTAACTGCTGCCAAAAGAATGTACAGGAAAACTAGACTGCTCGTTTCTGAATTTGCTTGTCCCATTCATGTTACTGCCGATGGGTGCTAAGAGGACCTTAGAAAATGAACTACTCTTTGGAAATGAGCGAGCTGAACCCAAACTTGCTCCCACCTACATACACTCTCTCCCCAAAACAAACTATTTCACATAACACAAGAATATCTCTTCTCAAAGACTGAGTCAATAAAAGCAAATATCCTTCATAACTCACAAAAATTCCTTGGACCAACTCTGTCAGATTCTTAACTTTAAGACTGAGCCTGTAGGGATTGCCCATTTTTTAAGGAGATCACCAGAAGGAAACATAAAACTTAACTGTCATCCGTATTTATGGAAATAAGAATATGCCACTTGTCACCAGTTTCCCACCAGTCTAAATAATTGCGTTTTGGGAAGTGTTTCTATTATCTATTGCTGTGTAACAAACTCCAGGACTTAGTTACCTTAAACAATGGTTATTTTATTCGTCCATGATTCTTTGGGCCAGGAGTGGTGGCAGGGCTCAACTGGGTGGTTCACCTGCTTTGTATGGTGTCACTGGGATGGACGAAAGTGGCAACATGGCTTCATTCACATACCTAGCAGATGGTGTTGGTGACAGACTGACATTTCAGACTGAGCCTGTATTCTCCTTCACATGGCTACTTTGTCGTCTTCACAGCATGCAGCTGGGTTTCAAGAAGGAACATTCCATGAATGATGAGAGTAGATTCTTCCTAGACACTAAGGAGCCAAAGAGCCCATGGAATCAAGATGTAGAGATACTCAAATTCAAGGACTCAAAGTAATATATATTAATTGTCTTATTCTTTTAAGGGCTTGTTTTAATGGGATACATACATTGTTCAAAAATATCTTTTAAATTTCAGTATGTATACATTCTCCCCCTGAGACAGGCTTTGAGGATGAGCCCACACACGTTAGGTTTAGAATGTTGCCATCTCTCTGTAATATTAAGATGAGAAACAGCAGAGCTTAAAACAAAGTGAGGTGTGGTGAGAAATTGTCTGACCAAGTATATGGCATGTGCCTAAAACAGAAAAAACTTCTCTTTGATCTTGTCTGGCAACTTGGTACCTGTGCACCTGAGTCTAAATACAATCAGATAAATGTGGGTATTTTGCTTGGTACAGGTTTGACAAGCCAAGATTCTGCTAAAGATTCTTAGTGTTGATTCTACTATTAAATCCAAATAGCATGACTAAACCTAGCAGAACCTAGGATATACTTTAAAAGATCCTCAACTCCCCTCCCTTCCTCCCTCTAAAAAATATGTGCATTCCATCTGTCTTAGTTTTAAAGACCAAAGGCATCCCTGGAAGGTTGTGAAGAAGTCTCTCTCATTCTTCCTATTTAAATGGTGGGGAAAGAAGTTGGTGTTAAGTGATTTGCTCAGATTTGACACTTACAGACAGAATTTAGTTGAAACTTTCATCTCTTGTCTCTTTATAAAGTCGTTTTGTCCCCCTACCACTGGCATATACTCACCTCAATTATTATATGCAATTAACTAAATTCCCAAGAGAACAAAAACTTACTTTTAATTAATTGATGATGCCAAGTTCAAGACATGTTAATGATGTTAATTACTAACCCTGTAGTAATACTTCTTAAGTCAGAGGTAAGTGGCTCTTTGTCTTGATAATAATTATAGCAGAGATCACTGAGGCTAGTAATACCGAGTTTAAAAACAAACTCTAGTCATTCATTTTCTACCTTCCCTTTCACTGAACATTCAACCTTAGTGTCAGGAGGGAAATGCAAGGAGATATATGTAGATACGGGTAAGCTGGAGAGCTCCTGCCTCATATAAGGTACCCTCATCTTCTGTGAATTATCATGTGATCATATGAGCCTAGTGTTACAAGTGCTTTTGATATGTCAAGAAAAACCAGGAATTCAGATTTTTTTTTCATGCATGCTCCATATGTTTAAAATGTTAGCAATAATTCAGATTAAATCTGTGTGAGGATCAGTTTCCTAGGGCAAAATAATAAAAGCACAAAAACAAACTGCATAGAAACATTTGTAAGGGCATATCAAGTACCATGCATGAGGTTCAAGCTTCTTAAATAGTTTTTGTTTTTTTTAATTTAGGTTAAGACAAGATAGAAGAAATATTTTCCTTGTTTCTTTTTATTGCTTCCTAAGCACCGAAGTAAAATTCACGTAGACACATAATATGTAAATTCAAATGTATAACATCCATATATAAATACAAATAATATGTGTGGTTTCTGTGGTGTTGTAGATTTCATGGTGTGGTAGATTTCAGACATGAGTACAAATCCTTCCATCTCTAGATGTGCGTCTACATCCATTTGACACTACTCTCATCATGAAGTAAAGTCTCTTTCCCTGTCCTTGAATCTGGGCTTGACCATATGACTTGTTTGGTTATTGAGACATTTGCAAAGGAACAGAAGCAGAGTCTCTCTGAAGTGTTTGTGTACTGGGGCTCGCTTCTCTTGCTGTTCTGTGGAACTCTTCTGCCATCATGTGAATAAGCTAAGACTGCCCTGTGGGAGGAAGAGGGGCCACATGAAAGGAGCATCCAGATATTGCAGCTGGCCCAGTGTGCCTAGGTGAGCCAGGTGAACTGCAGCTTTATGCCAGTTGAGACAACTCCGTCCAGAGAGCCACCAGGCTGACGCATGGAATCATGAGAAATAATGAGCATATATAGTTTAAAGCTATTTTCAGATTCACTTACTATTGAGGAAAGAGTAGGCTTTAATGAGGAATAGTTTTTCATTTCTTAGCTGTATGATATGGATGAGGGACTTGAGCTCTCGTAAGTTCTAGTTTCCCCAGTGACATAACATATGTGAGTTAAATAACATGCAACTGTATCAATATTTATCTGTCCTTTTATTTATTTATCCATTATTCATTTATTCATCTGTTCATCCATCCATCTTTTTATCTATGGATTCATCCATTCATACATCCATCCGTCCATCCATCCATCTATCCATCCATCCATCCATCCATCCACTCACCTATCCATTCATCCATCTATGTGACCATTCTCCTTTGCTATTTTTAAAGGGCTTTATAAGTAATGTTATTAATATAACAATGGTTTCTGCTTCCAAGGAACTTTCACAGGTTTTTTAAAAACCTTACTCTTTTCAACAAACTTGCTTGGTATATACAGTGTCCTTTAAGCAAATTAAGAAATATAAAAACTGAAGCTCAGAGAGTTATAGGAGTTAGTTTGACAAACAAAGCTAATGATGCTGGAAACACTTAAAATCAAGTGTATTGACTTGTTCTTACTGAAGAGTGCTATTTTCTCTCTAGCTCCTAAGTGAAACAGTGAAATAATTTTAGGCAAATTATTTATTCCAGATTCAGGTCTCCAATGAAAGTATTATAATTTTAAAAAATAGTTT
>NW_016805866.1:5811131-5844446 GCF_001698545.2 Rhinopithecus bieti | reverse complement strand
ACGGAGTCTCACTGTGTCGCCCAGGCTGGAGTGCAGTGGCCGGATCTTGGCTCACTGCAAGCTCCGCCTCCCAGGTTAACGCCATTCTCCTGCCTCAGCCTCCCCAGTAGCTGGGACTACAGGCGCCTGCGACCTCGCCTGGCTAGTTTTTTTGTATTTTTTAGCAGAGACAGGGTTTCACCGGGTTAGCCAGGATGGTCTCGATCTCCTGACCTCGTGATCCGCCCGTCTCGGCCTCCCAAAGTGCTAGGATTACAGGCTTGAGCCACCGCGCCCGGCCACATTGAATATTTTTAGGAGAGGAAACAGCAGTTACTGTTAAGGTTTCAGAAAATAGTTATTTCTTTGTTTCTATTTTAAAACTAGCCATGCTATGTATCAAAAGTGTTAGTATTCTCACTCTTTATCCTTGGTGGGGTTTGATACTCTCACCTTTCGAATACTGCTTCTGTTTTATCTTCCATTTGTCATATTTCCCCTTGGCAGCTCCATTACTGTAAGACTTCTCAGTTTCTCTCATGCCACTCCCTAAATAGGAAAAATAGCTCTGTTAATCTTAACAAATCTTTTTCCTTCTTTGGTAGTAGAAAACCCAAAACAAACAAACAAATACAATGTTAAATGTGTCTTTTTGTATGCGCAAGTTTCACACCAAGCTCACTGACCACTCTGCTCACCTGCTTAAATTATGACAAATATCCTCTTATCTTTCATATCTGTCTCTGACTATAGACTTTTGGAAACCAGAGTTAATTTTTAAATGATTGTTTGTTGTGTAATATTCTAGCATTGTGGTTTATGATTTATTTTTAATAAATGTACTTTCAGGTGGTAAAGTACCTTTTTTGTCTTTCTTGATTCTTCCTCTCAAGGACATGTGGGAGTTTCTTATTATCACCAACATCTGGTCTTCAAGATCTAAAATTCAAACTATAAACTTGCCTAAAAAAACACACGTGCATGCAAACACAGCTGTCTGTAGGTTTCTTTTGATCCCGCTGTAAAAGAAGCTACGTGTCATTTTCTTGATTTGAGGCTTTTCCAAGTGAGGGAACTAACAGATCTTGGACTTCTCACCCTCATCCTTTTCATCTTTCCTCCTTAGGGCACAGCATGTGTGAAAATTGTGGGCGAAAAGACATTCTTTCACACATTCAAGATTATGTTGCATTTTGGTGGAAAGTAATTCGGACAAACTGAGGTATCCATTTGCTTTTGGGGGCATCTTGTTAAAGACGTCAAACTTGAGCCTGTTTCGCATTTGCTTTTCCTGCTGAGTGGTGTTTAGGGGAAGGGAGGGAAGCGTTATGTAAATTTATTATGTGATCAAACTAATTTAAGCCTCATTTTAGTGGCAGATGAAGGGCCGACATTTATGAACATATTAACTGGTACCATAGATAAACCTAAACAATTCAAGTTTTTCAGGGAGTCAGTATTAAATAGCATGCATGCCTCCTTGCTTATGAACAAGGAATAAAGTTAGAACCACCAAACTCTATGTGGAGGAGATTAACACAAGTTAAATTAGGCTTGTCAAATCTCACCATCCCAGTATAGAGACAGGAAGAGAAAATGCCAATAGTCTTCACATTTGGCTTAAAAGATAATTTCAATTTCTTCACATGCATTTTTCCCAGAGATGCAAAAAAGCAGCAAAGCAAGAGTCCATATTCAAAATTTGCCCTCAATGACTTTTGAAGCCATGTATGTTGATTAATTTATTAAAATTTATTTGCTTTAAAAGAAAACTAAATCATGATAGACCACACACATTTCTATAGCTGGAAGAATTACAAAACAGATTTTCTGAATTAATAGGGCCTCTCGATTTTGCTTTGTAATTCTTGTCTTATTAAGTGGAATGACTCTGTTGTAAATAAATACACTTGTTATATTTTAGAGGATGGTTTGGGATATTTTGGTTGCCTAAGGCTGAGAAAGGCTTCCGGATCTTGATTTACAGGTTAACAAAAAGTGCCCATTCTAGACCTTATGCATAAAAAGTTTTCTTTTTTGAAAATTAGTGCAAAATGAAAATCATCTAAGTATGAGATTTGCTAAAGACTTTTTCCCTTGTTTTGTTCCAAATCCCACAGTTTTTTAATGGTATAACCAAGATATCTTGAATGACAAATTCAATAGTAAATTCAACAAAATGATTAATGTAAGAATAACAAATTAAAAGATTTCCTAAATGGCAACAACTCTTGAATTTATGATTTCAAATGGTAATAATGGATTCCTCAAAAGTTTCCAATTGCAGCAGGTCTTTCAAATGTGATTATCTCTGCTTCATTTTTCTCTCTCTACCAAAAGTTTTGTGCTACATTACATACAATTGAGTTGGCTTAGCCTAGGAAGGCCTCACAAGAAAATCACGTTTAGATGAATTGCAAAAGTAAGAAACATGAGTTACTGGAGAGGTGAGCCTCACATGTAGGACACGGTCATGAAAAGGTAAGAGTGAGGAACATGTCAGTTCTGCTGCAAGTGACCAGTGAAAACATTGGGACAATAGAAATGGAGGTTTGTATTGAGGAACAACAACAAAAAATAAAAACATCAGGACAAGTAGAAACATAGGTTTGTATTGAGGGTAACAACAGCAACAAACAATAACAATGGACAAACAATGAAACCTCACCAAATAAAAGAATATAATGAAGACAGGTAACCGGAATTAGCTGTAAACACATTATTACTTACATTCTTAAAATGTAGTAATACTGCTTTTAAGTATACATAGCAAAATGGAGTCATTATCACCCGTTTAGATGTCTTTTAGAAACTTACTAAAGTGTGTAGATAAGGATTACCTATAAGTAGAATACTGAAAGCGCATACTCTGATATTATTAAGCAGATGTAAAAACAAAAAGACATTTTCAGTAGTGAGAATAAAACATTCATGTACTCAAGAGAGGAAAAGGCTGGTTGCCTTTGGACCGTAGCAATAGATAATCACCAGAATGGAGAATGTACTGATTTTAAATCCTAATCAGTTGTGACTTCACAAAGTTTAGCACACTTGCAAAGCCCATGGCTTGAAAGTCAACCTATCAGCAACAACTGACTCCAGGAACCACATTCTTGCTTCTGAAAAATCATAAATTCTTCAACTCCAATTGTGCTATATAAGTTACTTGCTTTATTAAGAGAAATTATTATACACAAGCCTGGATCTCCCTTTGATATCAAGTACTATATTTCAGATTTTCCTTTCAGATGTTGAATTGTGGCCTTTTCTTTTCACGGTAGGTAGAGTTTTCTCTAATGATTTTATTTATTAATTAAAGACTAATAGAAAATATACCTTATAAAATACAGAATGGGGAAATCCATTCTTTCAAGAAACTCTCACTTGTAATTGCGAAAACAAGCAAAACCAATCCATGCTTTCAAAATGCTCAGACATCCAAGCTGAAAATTCAGTGATAGGAATGCACTTGACATTGTAAGAACACACAGGAAGGCAATTTAACTAAAATTTAATGTGAAGGAAATCAGAGAGGGTTTACTTTCAGCTCACTCTTAAAAGAAGTAATAAAATAATAAAAGCAAATGGAGAGATGACCATTTAAGAATGAGTAACTAAACCAGACATGGAATTACACTCAGTTCAATGATGTTCTAGTAGAAAAGGTGAAATTCATAGAACTGTGAAAAATAGAGTTACAAAGGTAGGCAAGGGCTAGATTATTAAAAGTCTGTTGCCATCTGAAGAAACTTAGCATTTTGGAAGTGGGAAGGCATTGATATGCTTTAGAGACCTTTTCAGGCGTTCTCCTTATTACTCTGGTAACTCTGTGAGGAGACAAGGCAGGGAACAAGGAAAGTGAATGTCTGTGCTGCACTAAGAACTGTGACACCTAAGGAGGGAAAGCAATAGGATAGTGAAAACAATAGGGATGATGGAGAACTTCTCTGTAAGTAATATCAGGAGACAGAGCATGACTTGATATAGAGGGAAAGAATGGAGAAGAAGTCATTACCCAACAGAGAGGATAATCATGCTTCCAAATGTAATGGAGATGAGAGATCATGAGCCAATAATATATATTACTATATGAATCTTAAAACTAGAAATCAACATGCAGTTCTTTTACTTGGTATTTCTGAATTTGCCTCACTCGCTACTTAATTTTGTAGTGTCCTTTTAAAGTCTTTCAACAATTGCATTATTAAGTCCTTTGGAAAAGACATATTTTACTTTACTATAAAATGTGACACCAATACAGAAAACCTTTGAGTAATTGGCAAATATATTGTATTAGCCCGTTCTCACGCTGCTATAAGAATTGTCCGATAACAGGTATTTTATAAAGAAAAAAGATTTAATTTACTCAGCATTGCTGGGGAGGCCTTAGGAAGCTTAGGATCATGATGGAAGGTAAAGGAGAAGCATTCACCTTCCTCACAGGGCAGCAGGAGGGAATGAGTGCAAGCAGGGGAAATGCCAGACACTTATAAAACCATCGGATCTCATGAGAACTCACTCACTATCTTGAAAACAGCATAGAGAAACTGCCCCCATGATTCAGTCCCTTCCCACCAGGTCTCTCACATGACTTGGGCAAAATTATGGGAACTACAATTCAAGATGAGATTTGGGACAGAGCCAAACCATATCATATATAAATCGTAGAAATTCTTGTGCATGAGGAATAAACCATCTTTAGTGGGCTCAGAACAGGAGTCCATGGCCTTGAGGACCTCTGTGTATTTGTCCATTTTCTTCTCCAAGTTCCTTTTGACCTGTTTCTGTGGCCTCATGAGCTGTTTGTTATGGTCGTGGAAGTTGGCCTTTTGATTTCTCTTCTCCTCCAGGGTATGTTGTCATTGCCTGGTACTTTCAGCCAACCTCATGAACCAGACACTTCCTGGATGTATAATTATAATAATACTATATATAATAATATATAACATATATTTCTATACTGTATATATACACATGTAAGTTTATAATGAATTTCTCTGCCTGTTGGAATTAAATGATTATGATTTTTTCCTTTCTACTCTTCTGTATTTTCTAGAATTCCTACTATAATTATGCATTACTTAATAATAAAATAAATTAATATTTTAAGAAAACAATTCTTGTTGCAAATGTTTGACCATCAGACTTGGTTTGGAACAAGCTATTACCAATGTTTCTGTGCCTACTTGGTCTTTGATATATAGGATCCGTCTTTGGTATTCTTTTGTACCATATATCCTGACTATGAGGTGGCTATATTTTTCTCCCAACAGAGGTCTTTTAGTAAGTGATTTTATGGTTGGCATTTTTACAGATTAGAAAGCAGACCAGCTGGAGGGCATACTGAATTAAAGTTTGCTTAGTATCAAGGACAACAGCTCAGACTTCATCAATACAGGAAAACACAGGTGTCTAAACAGAAAAAGATCAGCTTATTTCTCATTCTGCCAATGGGGAAAGTGTTTCTTTGTCATATGTTCTTGAGGGAAAAACAAAATCACATTTTGTAGGGTCTATGGTAGTGTTAATAGGTTTTCATCTTTGTGCCTGTTTTTTTATTTGCATATGCAAATAAAGGAAATTGTGGAAACATGAATGTTGTGAGGATTGTATACACAACTTTATTGCATAAAACAGCATGCACTTTCTATTAATGAAGCCATACACAACCAAGTAAGTGCATGAGTGAGCCCATTATTCTTAATTATATAACTAAACATGGAGAGGCCAAAGAAAAGCATTTATTAGTTAAGAATGGTTTTAAAAACAATCATATTTTCCTCAAGTTTAGCACTTTGAAATCATGCTTTAAGATATTCAGGGAACATTAATTATTTATTACATTCAGGTATG
This sequence comes from Rhinopithecus bieti, assembly GCF_001698545.2. Lineage (NCBI taxonomy): Eukaryota > Metazoa > Chordata > Mammalia > Primates > Cercopithecidae > Rhinopithecus > Rhinopithecus bieti. Next base: position 5,838,614 of record NW_016805866.1, on the reverse strand, counting down.
CACATACATATTTGGTGAATACATTTAAATATGTATACACACACATAGATCCATGAGTATATGAACATGTGTATATGTATATATACTTTAAGTTTATGATTTATCACTGGAGGTATAAACATGTCAACATTGTTTTTGACATAGCCTCTAGTGTTGAGAGGAATATGGCAGCCCTTTTCTCATCTCTTGGGAGATGAATTCCATGTTTGGGTAGTAAAATAAAAAGCAGACCTCTCTCAAACAGCCAGAAACCCCAAACTTTGTAAGTTGTTAGAGCTTCATCAGCCTACCCTATGTAAAGCATAATAGAAGTACTGTAATTGAATTATTGAAATAAAAACATAGAACACTTTATTTTGTCTGTAATTGGACATTTGCTAACACTAGTGCAGATGTAAACTGTTGAGGTAATCTGCTTGTGCCACATTTCTTTTCTAATTGCATTTTTCAGCCTTCTATAGAAGCAGTTTTACCTTAAATAAGTCTTCTAATTAATTGTGTTTTACTTATTTTTTCCATCTCCAACCACTAATTCTGATGGTGTTTGGAACAGAATATGCTCTCAATACATATTGGTTGGTTGGGTACATGGATGGATGGGTAGATAGATGGATGGATAAATGGAAGCATGGATGGATGGATGAATGGATGCATGGAATGGGTGCACATGTTCTACCAGGAGCACCACATCATCTCCCATTTCATCAGCTTTGGTGGGAAGTGGTTAGGCACAGGACTCAAAGAAAGAGAGCACTGGCCAGGTACAGTGACTCACGCCTCTAATCCCTGCACTTTGGGAGGCTGAGGCAGGCAGATCACCTGAAGTCAGGAGTTTGAGACCAGCCTGGCCAACATGGTGAAATCCCATCTTTAGTAAAACTACAAAAATGATCCTGGGGTGGTGACACACGCCTGTAATCCTAGCTACTGGGGAGGCTGAGGCAGGAGAATTGCTTGAACAGAGGGCAAAATCAATCACAACAACATTTGGGTTTCTGTAAAATCGATTTGGTATATATCATTTGACAAACAGTCTGTATTTCCTTTGAATTACTAAGTACCACCTACTCTACTGATTTAGAACAGTTTCCTATACAGGAGATCGGCATATGCAAATTAAAATATCAATGACTAAAGTGACATATGGCTTAATCTTTGCTTTAAGTGAAATCTTATCAGGCGTGAAAATCTTTAACTGCAGATAGAATGCGTCCTGACAGCACGAACTTTAAGGTTTTTTTCTTTTTTCTTTTCCTAACAGCAGTTATTGGTTTACCATTAGTTTAATCAGAGACAGACTAAAATGTGTTTGTTTTGCACTCTCATTGCAGCTGACTTGCTAAAACTAGAAGAGCAGATTGGAAACATAATACGCAGTGACATTCTGAGACTAATGCCTAATTCTGTCCACCTGTTACCAGGTAAGTGCATCCAGGCAGTTTCTTGAGCTATTTGAAAAGCCCTCTAAGGTACAGAAAAGATAAAAGGAGATTTTCAAATGTGCATATGCTGGAAAAGCATTCTCCTCTCCAGAAAAGTCCTTTTTGGACTCTTTCAATCACCCTTTTTACAATGGAGACCCCTCTTTCCCAACTCCCTTTTATCCATGTTCTCAAAATCTTATGTCAAGAGGTGAAAAAGTAAAAGTTATTTTCTGTTTTCTGGCTTACATTGTTTTATTATACCCACTCTCCTCCATGCCTACTTCTTCTTTTTCAAGGGTGGTCATTAATATTATCACTACTGACATTTCAGCAGTTAATGTTCTTGATGGCTAAATATGGAAAATACATGTGACTTCCTTTACAGGTTTATTATTCTCTAGTGATTGAATCAGAGGTGAAACGAGTAAACGACATTTTAAAAATCATTATGGAGTCCTTTGCCCATATGTACTGTTGGCTTCTGACCTTCTAATCTGTCATTCTGAGTCCTGGGTAGTTCATGTCTGCAAACTAGATCTAAAATGTATCATTGGGAGCATCATAATGAGTGCCATGCCACTCTTAGTTGTGGCTAATAGCACTTATTTAACCATAATATCAATATACCCTCTGCTGTATGAGAAGAAAACTGTCCTGTGCCTCACCAAAATGTATGGTTGAATTAGTCATGGAGTCTGATTTATCCTTTTTTAAAATTAGCAATCTTTGTCTTTGAAATAGTAGAAGCTCACGCTAAGTTTGTTATGCAACTCTTGAGTTAAGGAGGGATGGGAGGGCAAAGAATTTCCTCACATATGTGAAGGAGCAAAACTGAATATACATAATGAACCAAAAATTTACATTTTTTGGATTTAGCTTATGATTTATAAACTTAACTTAGTTTATAATAAATTTAGAATAAAGAAAATGTAATCTTATTTATGAAACAATACTCACTCTTTTTGGCATGATAACCCTTATTTTGAGTTGACTAAAATACAAAAAATAGCTGGGCATGGTGGCGGATGCCTGTAGTCCCAGCTACTCAGGAGGCTGAGGCAAAAGAATTGCTTGAACCTGGGAGGCGGAGGTTGCAGTGAGCTGAGATCGTGCCACTGCATTCCAGCCTAGCGACAGAGTGAGACTCCATCTCAAAAAAAGAAAAAAAAGTTATAATTTTAAAGATGTTTAACTGCTGGCACTATAAAACAATACAATAAAATGATACATTATATTTACTAGAAACTTACCTTTAAATTCTATTGAGTAATTATGTTTTAAATTCTTTTAAAATGTGATTTAAAGTGCATGATAAGCTTTGAATTCATGGTCCTCAATTTCTCAATACTTTCTACTCTCAGTACATTATGAATGATCTTAAATTGACCTAAGGTGTTTAGAATCATCTAACTATACGCCATTTCTAAGCAAAGTGGGGGTTAATGCAATTTTGGGTCAAAGACCAGTAGGCACCTGAAAAATTAATAGAATTTCTTTCTCTTAACCTTGGTCAGATATATCCCCAAGCCCTGAAGGTGAAAGGCTAATGTTAACGTTAACTCAATTCCTATGCTACAGGATCTTCTTATTTACAGTCTACTAAGATTTAAACATTTCCAGTTAAACCGACATACTCGACTTTAACTTATGAGAGCGCTTCACTTTCCTTCCTCTGCTAAAGGTAGCTGTTTATATTCCACTGAGGTCAAGACCTCAAAATAAGAAGCTACATTTCTTTTATGATTTGAGTCTCTTCTCTCTTTACCAGGATAAAATGAACTGAAGAAGAGTTCTTTATCTGGAAGAGGTAGAATTAATTTGTTCAGTTTGTAAAATAATGGGTATATAATGAACACACTCTTGAATAAGTAAACCTTAATATAAATATTTTAGACACATTCATCACAAGATTTCTTTTAAGAAGAGTTTCATTAAATTATATTTGGCAATCTCACCCTTTAACTCATTACAGCAGAAACTCTACAACTTAATGAATAGTAGCTCTATCTCCAATCAATAGAAAGATTAATTCCACCGTTATTTAAGTTCATTTTGTTTTTTACCATCCTCCCAACCATCGTAACAAAAAGGTAGGTTTGAAATTCAGTATGTATAAATTAAATAAGCCATTGGCTTGTTTATGGGACTGTAAATAAATGACTAGTACATAGTAAGTGTATATAATAAATAGTTATTAATTATAATTTTGTTGGTAATGTTTACACTTAAGCAAATAGATGCCCTGAAATTGTATATAAATCAAATATGTCTTATGAATAGTGTGTCATAGATCTTATTGTTTCATTGCATGTCCACAAATAGAATTGTGAGAATACAGAAAGGAATTACACACTTAAGAATCCTAGAACTGGCAGGGCACGGTGACTCATGTCTGTAACTTCAGCACTTTGCGAGGCCGAGGCAGGTGGATAACTTGAGGTTAAGAGTTCGATACTAGGCTGGCCAAGATGGTGAAACCCTGTCTCTACAAAAAATACAAAAATTAGCCATGCATGGTGGGACACACCTGTAATCCTAGCTACTTGGGAGGCTGAGGCAGGAGAATTGCTTGAACCTGGGAGGCAGAGATTGCAGCAAGCCAAGATCATGCCACTGGACTCCAGACTGGGTGACAGAGTGAGGTTGCTTCTTAAAAAAAAAAAAAAAAAAAAAAAAAAAAATCTAGAACCTTTCTTGCTTGCCTTTTTAACTGTGTCTCACTTTGAAGAGTTCAGCAGATAGAACAATATTTCAAACAGCAAAATATTGAATGTATGATTTAAAATAAATGTGTCTGTTTGATTTAACCACCAAGAGGTAAGATTCTCAACTGTTTCTTTACAGTTTGTAAAAGCACAGAGAATGATCGAGAGCCCAGTAACCAAAAGCCCTGTCCATTTAGTTCCCTATCCACCCTTTGTTTAATCTACATGACACCAAATACACTAGATTTCCTACTGTTAACTTGGCACTATCAACACTCCTTAGACGGATGGAAACTGTTTCCCAGATTTATCTTCCTTGTATGCTTCTGGCTTGAAAAAATGCCCATAAGAGAGCTCATGTTAAACTTGAAAGGTAGAAGTGAAAGAAAGTCATTATTTCCTTGAGGTGATCACAGCCAGGCTTACAGGCAAAGAATCACAGAGGCTTCCAGCAAGCTCTTGAGAACCACACACTTTGGTGCTTCAGGCTGAAATTATTAGTGTCAGCTCCCGTGACCACTGATGGCAATTCTCCTACGACCTTCAGTGATAGTTTTCCTGGAATTTACTCCCTCAGCCCTTAAAAGGATCATGTAAGCACTAATTATCATGAAAACCTTTATATCTGGAATATCAAAACAGCTTCTTTTCCTTATCAACTTCTGAGCCAATAAAATGAACAAATGCTAAGCACGACTTTAACATGTTTTTGACTTAGGTCCCATTTGCATTTACAAACCAGTTTGAATAATTTTACATTTTTGACAGTATAATAAATCCTAAACTAAAGCCATGCCAATTCTGTTGCATTATTTTAAAATTAATTACTTTATCGGCTAAAACAATAAACATGGTTGGTCTAGGGTAGATATATTGACCCCAAGTAATTTCATTTTTTTCAATAATATTATTTTTATCAGTATACAGACAATATGCCAGATCAGTAAGATTTTATCAGCTACACAACAGGTTGAAGAGTGTTTCCCCAATATCCATGTCCACGTAGAACCTCAGAATGTAAGTTTATTTGGAAACAGTGCCTTTTCATATGGCTTAGATAAGATGAGAAGATACTAGATTAAGAGATGCCCTAAGTTCAATGACTAGTGCCCTCATAAAAGAGGGCGCACAGAGAAGTCCATGTGAAGATCTGGGCAGATATTAGAGTGTTTTGAGTATTACTGAAGAAATGTCAAGGACTGCTGTGAGCCAACAATAAGGTAGGAAGAAAAAAGGAAGGAGTCTTCCGAGGGATCATAACCTTCCCAGCACTTTGATTTCAGACTTATAACTTCAAGAGCTATGAGGGAAAAAATTACTGTTGTTTTAAGCCACTTAGTTTGTAATAATTTGTTACAGCAGCCTTAGGAAACCGATATGGATTATTTTAAATAAACTCAAGAGATATCTCCCATGATATGTTAAAGGTTTTGGGAAAAAAAGTAAAGTTTTTTAACCAACTAACCATATAAATAAATCTAATGATATCAAGTAATACAGCTAACAAAAAACCTCACATAAATAGAAATGCAAATACATTACATATATTAACAATCTAAGGAATCTAATATGACTAATGTTGAATTAACACTCATTTAGTAAATGCAGTAATTTAGTAACTATATTAACACTTTAAGTGTTAATAAATTTTAGTAAATGGGATTTATTCTATGGATTGTTGGGTGGTTTAGTATCTGCAAAGTATATTAATATTATCTATTATAATACAAAGATCATAGGAAAAATGTATCATCTTAATACTAAAAAGTAATTAAACATAAAAATTATTTCTGATTTAATTTAGAATTTTAATTTAAAAATGTATGAATAACAGTAAATTCCTTTTATTCTATTTTATTTACTTATTTAAATTGTTCATTCTGTAGCCAGGAAATGTTTTTTAAATGATAAAGTTTATTAATCTTAATCAAATAGCCACCATTGGCTCAGTGGCAGAACATTACACTTTACCGCTAGGGACATGGATAAAATACGAATGTCTGGTATCCCCAGCTTCTTCAGCATTACCTTAGAGCTTCTNTAAACATAAAATTATTTCTGATTTAATTTAGAATTTTAATTTAAAATGTATGAATAACAGTAAATTCCTTTTATTCTATTTTATTTACTTATTTAAATTGTTCATTCTGTAGCCAGGAAATGTTTTTTAAATGATAAAGTTTATTAATCTTAATCAAATAGCCACCATTGGCTCAGTGGCAGAACATTACACTTTACCGCTAGGGACATGGATAAAATACGAATGTCTGGTATCCCCAGCTTCTTCAGCATTACCTTAGAGCTTCTATCTCATATAATTAGAGAATAAGAATTGCAAAGGAGAAAATAAATTTATTTTGTCATAATTTGTTAATTTTATGGCCTAACTTAAAAAAAAACTGAAATAACCAACTGTTAATATTGTAATTATAGATTTGAATGATAGCTGATTATAAAATTTATTTTAAAAAGTAAATTCTCTTGCTACAGAGCAGCCAGAAGAAAGTAAAAATTAATAAAGAAAATAAGTTGGTCATAGTAACAACCCAAAGTATAAACAGCTAGGAATAATCTAAATGAAAAACATAAAATTACAATATATAACTGTGTTCCATAATAAAAGAGTTGGATAAGTAGAATGATCAACAATGTTTCTGGATTTTAAAAATTGTAGTAAAAAATATATCCCTTTTCTCAAATTAATTGACAAATTTAGCTTATTTTCACTTTTTTTTATATTTAAAAAATAAGGCTGGGCACAGTGACTCACACCTGTGATCTCAGCACTTTGGGAGGTCAAGGCAGGAGGATTTCTTGAGGCCAGGAGTTCAAGACCAACCTGGGCAATATAGGGAGGACTTTTCTCTACCAAAAAATTTTAAAAAAGAAAATTACCCATGTGTGGTGGCACCCACCTGTAGCCCCAGCTACTTGAGAGGCTTAGGCAGGAAGGTCACTTGAGCCCAGGAGTTTGAGGTTACAGTGTGCTATGATCATAACACTGCATTCCAGCCTGAGGCACAGAGGGAGACCTTGTCTCTAAAAATAAAATAAAATAAAATAAAATAAAATAAAAATATAATTTTCAGAAATAAGAATCATTGGCAAATTTACTCTACTACATATTGAATTATAAAAATTGATGGGTGAGAAAATAAGGTTAAAGCAACAAACAATTATTAGTAAGATTTTGAATCTAATACAGCTGATCACCTCAGATCAGTGTGGAAGGGATAAATTATCTGAAAAACCAGAATTCTCCCCACATCATATACCACAGTACATTTCTAATGGAATAAAAATTTAAATGCAAAAAAAAAAATTAAATCTTAAAAGCACTAGAAGAAGATGTAACTAACATTTATATATTTCAGAACTTTGAAAATCTTGTGCCTGACAGTGAAATCAGGATTGTTGAAAAATGTATCCATGTAATATATTATTAAATTTTCATGACCAATTTAAAAAAAAGAAAAACAGAAATAGGTACCATCAACAAGGCAATGAAGTAAATTACAAATGCAAAGATGGGTCTATAAAAAACAGAACCACTCTGAATATCTAAAATAAAAGTTTGAATAAAATAGTACTTTCATATAATGGAACATTTTCTTGACAAAAATCTTTTAGAAATTAAAAGACACACTTGAGAACCATATGTACCATAAGTTTCTCTTTTTATAATTAAAAGTTAAATTAGGTAGATGTGCACGGAAAAAATCTGGAAATATGTGAATATGTAGATTACATATTCTTATATATTTGGATAGTGATATTATAATTAGTGTGCTCTTTATATTTATCTTTTTTTCTGTTTTCCTACCATAAACATGCATGTATTGGGAAATCAAAATGTTAGTTGCTATGGTAATGAAGTTTATGTAGATTAATGTTTATTGACATTAAATTGTGCATGATATATTAAATTTTAAATGATAGTTACACAACAGTCTACATACCATAATTCTAAGACATAAGAAAAAAAATCTGGAGTACATAAAGCAAAAGCTGCCTCTAAAAGGTGAATTTATAAATAGTTTATTCTGGTTTTCAATCTATACTTTTACTGTTTCAATAATAAACCCAAAATAAATAATAAAGTCATGTTATTTAAAAAATATGATCAAATGGTTATTAGGTTAAACAGGTATTAAATAATTAAAATAGTCTATTTCTGTTCAAATGGACTTCAAGTTATATTCCATTTTTCAATACATCTAGTAAGAATTTCAGCTACTGTGTTAGCATTATTTCCATTTTTCCATAATCTATTTTTCCTTCATGTGTAAGTCAGATCCCAGTTCCACAGGCAGAGGTATGGGAATAACCTGGCAGTCTGTTAGAAATGCAGACTCTCCGGCCCCACCTCAGACCTCATGAATCAGAAACTTCATCTCATCCAGAGCCTCAGCTAACTTGTGTGAACATTCATTTGTGACAGACTGAGTTGTATCTGTTGAGACTACCAAAATATCACCTCTTTATTCATGCTTGCTCTGATGACTTCAGGAAAAATAGCAAAACTCACTCCTCCATATCTGTTTCTCCTGAATCATTTTCACCATTGTACTTACCATTGTCTGATCTTTTAGCTTATATTTATTAGTTATTGTATACTTACTTGATTATTTTTTTAAAAATTCTCTCCTATGTCTAAGTTTAGGGCAATTTAGCAAGTGTGCTTATCTGGCAGTGAAAGTGTTAAGGTTTCAGAATTGTATAGCAAGATTGAGTCAAAGTCACAAGTAGAAATAAAATCAGTGTTTACGCAGCAAGTACTCCTTAAATTATGACTGCATCATGCATACACACAGTGCACAAATCAGTCCAAAATTCCTGCCCTCATGAAACTTTCATTCTAGTCAGAGGATATAGGTGATATGCAAAACAAATGTTTGGTACCTTGCATGGTGAGAATTGCCAAGGAAAAAATACTGGCTGAGTGAAACTGGGATTGTTGGAGTGTGCCAACAGTGTTATTAGGAAAAGTCTCACTGAGAAGGTGGCGTCAGCTCCCACTTATTTATACCCTACTATGTACAAGGTGCTATACGAGATGCACCAGAGGCATGGAAAACAAAGAATAAATATGAGAAATTATGAAATAGAAAGAAGAAACGTGGCTGTGGTTTGTATCAACATGTAGGAAGCATTCGTAACCAGCAAAGGATCCAAGCAAGTGGAAAGTATTTGGAATAGCCTCTGTGCAGTCACTTGGATGTAGGCATTCTACCCTTGCTGCTCTACAACACTCTTCCATGTATGAATTGTGTGCCCTCCTGTGTGCAGTCTACGGCAGACCCGCCACTAAATCCCCCGAGTGTCACAATTCAGGGCCTGACATGTAAAAGACAGTGAATAAATGTCTCAGGAAAGATCAGAGAATGAACAGGCGAAGAGTTGAGAAAAGAACCCAGAAAATAACAGTGTTTCCTTGAGGTTGGAGAGTGGAAAAGTAGTAGCTGCAGTATCCCTAGGAGAATGAGAATGTAGGATGCTGGAGACAACATTGTTGAAATGACTGGGCTTAGGGTTCCGGTGTTCTGAAGTTGTGCATGGTCCCCAAAAGGGGCTGATGAACTTGGAAAAACAGGAAGTACCATGAGAATTAAAATCTTTTTTTTTTTTTTTTTTGAGATGGAGTTTTGCTCTTGTTGCCCAGGTTGGAAGGCACTGGCCCAGTCTCGGCTCACTGGAACCTCCACCTCCCAGGTTCAAGCGATTTTCCTGCCTCAGCCTCCTGCTGAGTAGCTGGGATTACAGGTGCCTGCCACCATGCCCAGCTAACTTTTGTATTTTTAGTAGAGATGAGGTTTCACCATGTCAGTTAGGCTGGTCTCGAACTGCTGACTTTAGGCAAATCTTCCTGCCTTGGCCTCCCAAAGTGCTGGGACTACAGACGTGAGCCATCGTGACCGGCAAGAATTGAAATCTTTATAGAGGTAGAAGAGGTAACTCATTCAGGTTAAAGCAGAAGGATAAGTAGAAATACAGGGAGCTGTGGTCAATAAGAAGAATGGCAGTGTTTGATTATATTTCTCTATTATGTGTATATGATAATGGCCTAAATGCACATCAGATGTTGACCATTTGCAGCCAAAATAAGCATGGAGTCTCGGGCAAGGAATGCCATATAAAATATTGCTAAAAATCAGAATCTTATTAAAGACACTTCTGAAAAAAATCTAACTTTTAAAGAGGGGCTTGATTAGTTTATATATTCTGGAACAGCATGAGAAAGGAAATGATGTGGGTTTTCTGCCCTTCATGTCAGAAACTGACTGCAGTTTTTTTATTACAGACTTACTAAGTACCATGTCAGTATGACGTTTACCATCCCCACAAACACTACAGGATCTAATTTAACACAGTTTTTGACGAGGCCATGTAACTGGGAACAGAGTCTTACTGTTTGCAGAAAAAAGAAAGAACTTCCTAACTGGATAAATATACCCAGCAATATTCCCAAATGGCTTTATGTCTTCTTCACAGGCTGGCAAATCATAAAAAAAAAAAAAGGTTTTCTCTTCTTGGAATTAAGAGACATGTATGTAAATTTTATCAGGAAAATAAAGCCATCGAACTCACTGAGTACTACAATTTGTAACTCATCCAGACGTGCACTCTAAGGCACAAGCAATCCTCGTCAAGTCAAATATTTCCTTGGTCATATTTAAACGAGTTAACATTTAGCAGGGTTTCCCTCTTCTTTTTCTCCTCCTCCTCTCCTCCTCCTCCTCCTTCACCTCCTCCTCCTCCTCCTTTTAAAGTATGGCAGCAGTAGCCTCAACAAGATGCACTTAGAAATTTTCAAGTTATTTTTCTCTCAGTGTATCTCCGTGATAACCTTTAATGAGAATGATGACTGAATATATTTACGCCTTTGTCTGAATGGCCATGCAAGGGTTTCTTACCAATGGGAATGTTTGTGGTGTAAGCAGAAACAATATGTTCTGCTGATTAGTACTTGTTGACTGCTGGCTGACTGGCTGTGACCCAGGCTCCTGCTGCTGACTTCGTCTCCGGTCTGTTCACAAGCAGACTTTGTAACCTTGCCCAAGTTATGTTACCTCTTGGCATTTTGTTGGTAAAATGGATGTAATCAGCTTTTCTGACAGGAATGTTGTAAGGGTTAATTAATTACTGTTTGTTAAGTGTGCTGAGATTGTCAGATTAAAGGATTAGGGAAGTGTCAAGTTTGTGTTATTATGGTATTATTTTTCTTTGTTTGATAGGAAATGCCATTTCTGTGTAATTTGCTTTAACGGTAAAATAAGCCACTTTAATCAATGCACAATCAAACCCTTATTCACTGAGGACAAGGGCATATGTATACAGTTAGCAAGAGTAGTTGGGTTAGCTGACACAAGGGCAGAAATCTGAAAATTAGACACTGGATACAAAGAAAGCCCAGAAAATGAGAGTGGGGGTAATCAGGTTCTAAGTGCCCAGGAGACTCGTGTTACATTGCCAGTGTAGTCTGTTATTAGCAGAGGGGAAAAGAAAAGAAAAAAAGCACGTTACCTTAGCAACCAATACTCAAACCAAAAAAAAAATTATGTCACCAAAAATTTTTTGAAGTGATTGTACATATGGTCCAGGAACTAAATGTAAAAAAATATTTCATTAGACTCCAAAGGGGATTTTAAACATATGAAGTTATTAAAGACTTACTTAATATCTTAAAAGTATACATGTCTAGATGTTATTTTACTTGTATAAATACATATTAGCCATATTTTAGGGTTTGATCATTATGATAATAGCTGGTTAACATCAATTTTTCCAAAAAAAATTGACTTATATCTGAAAATGTTATCTAGAAACATATAGAAGTTGCAGTAGTTTTTAAGACACAATTATTCTAATAAGCATGTTACTAAATATAGTTAAATAGATCAATATGTATGATTGCTAATGAATAATCATTTGGTACAAATATTTAAAGTAAGGAAGTTAATTTAAAGTGTGTGACATTTAACGGACTACAGGCAGGAATTTTTTAAACAATTCCTCTCATAATGATTTAATAATTTGTATCTAAAGATGTTCAAGATCTTTGTGATAATCAAGAATCATATTGAGTTGATCAAAATTCCAGAAGTTTTACAACTTTTCTTGGACACAGAGATGAAACTTCATGATCATTTCACCCCAGAAGAGAAAGGTCTGCCATCTCCATTTTGAAAAACTGCAGGGAGTTTTAATCATAAAGAGATGCTGGATTTTGTCTAAATTTTCTGCATCTATTGAGATGATCATGTGATTTTGTTTTTAATTCTGTTTATGTGGTGTATCACATTTATTGACTTGCATATGTTAAACCATCCATGCATCCCTAATATGAAACCCACTTGATCATGGTAGATTATCTTTTTGATATGTTGTTGGATTCAGTTAGCTAGTGTTTTGATGAAGATATTAGCATCTATGTTCATCAGGGATATCGGTCTGTAGTTTTCTTTTTTGGTTATGTGCTTTCCTGGTTTTGGCATTAGAGTGATGCTGGCTTCAGAGAATAAATTAGGGAAGCTTCCCTCTTTCTCTATCTTGTGGAATAGTGTCAGTAGGATTGGTACCAACTCTTCTTTGAATGTCTGGTAGAATTCTGCTGTAAATCTGTCTGATTCTGAACTTTTTTGTTGATAATTTTTTAATTGCCATTTCAATCTTGCTGCTTGTTTTTGGTCTGTTCAGGGCATCTAATTCTTCCTGATTTAAGCTAGGAGGATTGTATTTTTCCAGGAATTTATTCATCTCTTCTAGATTTTCTAGTTTATGTGCATAAAGATGTTCATAATAGCCCTGAATGATCTTTTGTATTTCTGTGGTGCCAGTTGTAATATCTCCCATTTTGTTTCTTATTGAGGTTATTTTGATTTTCTTTTGTTTTCTTGGTTAATCAGTATGCAAGGGAAATAACTCAATGTAATAAAAGCCATCTATGACAAACTCACAGTCAACATAATACTGAATGGGGAAAAGTTGAAAGCATTCCCTCTGAGAACTGGAATGAGACAAGGATGTCCGCTGTTACCACTCCTCTTCAATGTAATACTGGAAGTCCAAACCAGAGCAATCAGACAACAGAAAGAAATAAAGGACATCCAAATCAGTAAAAAAGAAATCAAACTCTCACTGCTTGCTGATGATATGATTGTTTACTTCAAAAACCCTAAAGACTTCCCTGGAAAGATCCTAGAATTGATAAATTGTAGGATTTTTACATGGAAGCTACACATTGGCTTTGGTTTAAAGGGTTGGATATCTTGAAGCGAGGGGCTTACATGTTGTGGATAGATTCAAAGACTTTCTAATTAGTGATTGACTGGGAAGAGAAGCTTTGTTTAAAAATTGGGGGTCAACAGAAAAGAATATTATCTCTGGTTCATGAGTGCGACTCCCTCAAGGCCCCATAGGAAGAAATTTAGAAAAAAAACAGAATGGCGGCAGCATAAGTTCAGTCTTCAGTTCCCTCTTAACTGAAGTCTATGGGCCAGTGGATCTGTTCAGTGAGGATCTGGGTTTCTGAAAATCAACTCAGGAACATATTTTAAGTTGTTACTTTTAGTTTCTATAGGGATCCAAACATCTCTTGGCTGTTAACGTGCTTGGCTATTATTTTAGGGTTCTGTTACCTTCTTGTCTATTTCGGGGATAGGTAGATACCTGGAATTTCCTTTGAAGGAATTCAAGAATTTCTTTTGAAGGAATTCAAGGTTTTCCTTTATTTTCCTGCATTGAGGGCTGCAGGCCCCTAAAATAAAGGGACCCTACTCCATCTCACTTCCAATCACACTGAGAACAAATCCATCAGGATCTACATGGGAGCATCCTTAGCTACGTTTCTGCCCTGATCTTCTACCACTTTTCTCTTTGCTTACACCATTCTAGCCCTTTTACTTTGCTTGCTGTCCATCAGAAGCACTGTGTTTGCTCTTCCCTAAGACTTTTGTTTCTTTTGTTCCTTTAGCATGGCTTCTTCCCTCATTTCATTCAGTTTTGTGCTCAACCGTTACCTGAGAGAGCTGCTCTAGGCAACCTGTGAATAATAACACCACTGTATCATTTTGCTGTTACCTTATTCTACTTTTAATTTTCTCTATAATACTTTTTATCACCTGCCATACTATCTACTCATCTCTCTTGGAGAGGAGGAACTCTTTTGTTTACTTCTTCAGAGCATAAAAAAAGTGCCTGGCACACAGTAGCTTAATAAGTACTTGTTAGAGATTTCAATACACATTGAGATACTATTACTTAAAATTTTCCAGAAAGTCTTAGTTAACAACCATATTATTATTTATTGAATATTCCCCAAATCATTAGAATTCTGTAAACTGAGAAAAAGATACTCAAGCAATGAATGGCATTCCCCAAACATACACATTTTGTTTGTTACAAACCTTTCTCAAAAGCATTTAAGATTCATAAAATTATGGCAACCTATCCTGCCAATCATTTTGGTTGTTATAACAACCAAAAAATTATTTCATCACATTCACCTATTCATGAAAAATTCCCATGAATGTATTTTTCTACTAACAGGTCCAACGATAAAGTGTAGATGCTAAAATCTAAAGATAGTTCTTCAGTGAGAAAACAATTCAGCCCTGAAAACCAAAATGTCCACTCCTACATAGACTCTTCTACAAGTAAAGTATTTAAGAGTAATAATCATGCAATATTTTAGAATCATAATATGTATAAGAATTAGAGAAAAGTCTTGATATCACCTAACTCAATCCACTCATCTTGCAAAGTAGAGACTCAAGTGCAGCTTCATTTTGTGCAGCTATTGACCAAATAGCCAGTAAATAGAAGCATCAGGTCTGGAACTCAGGTTTCCATGCATCTTCTAGCTTCATGCTTTTCAGTTACATCATTGTGTCTCTTCTTCAAGTCATATACTTCTCTCGCTTGCTCTCTCTCTCTCTCTGTGTAGGTGAAGAAGTCAGTTCTCTAAAGTATAAATATATCCACGCACACATAATTGTTTTCTTAACACATATAATGATTAAGACTATTTGCATTTTTACTCTATACCCTTAGCATATTCAACTAAAATAGGAAACATGTACGTTGTCTTTTAAAAGTTATAGATATTTGTGTGCGTGTGTGTATATACCCACACATATATCATGTATATATACGTATATTCTTTCCTATATAGATTTCAAAATAGAATGGTTTATCCACTTAAATTATAAAATAGAATGGTTTATCCAGTTAAATGTGTAATTGTATAAAATGTGAAATACCAACTAATGCTAGATATATTGTAGTATTTACATTTTAACGTATGCATTTTTTGAACATATTAACATAAATTTTAATTTATTCATACCCAACAAGTCCGTCCCACAGTTCTTTCAATCATATACTTGTATCATTTACTCTTATATATTTATATATATTATATAAATCAGCTATTACATCTACTTACATCTTTAAGGCCAATTTCAAGGGATTTATATTTCCCTTTTTTTTACATTCATTATATACATTGCAAAATATATTTATTTAATAGAATATAAATGCTTTGGATTAGGTGTGCTAGGAATGAAGAATTTTAAGAAGATTTACAAGATGGCTGATAATTTTAAGAAGGCGCAGATTTGGGGAAGTTTTGAGAATAAAGGATTAGAATATCTTTTGGTTTAAAACAATGCAAAGGAAATCTTAATATAAAGGATTTATCATCTGAGTATTTTCATGTAGGACACACACACACACACACACAATGTACACACACTGAGGATATAATACTTAGGGTATATTGTGAATAAATAAGTCCACGAGGTATAATTTAAAGGTTGTTGGTGTGGTGAAAGAGCGAAGTGCAGTCAGTATTGCCCAAAGGTAAACACATGGACAGCTTCAAGTTACAAAGAGTTGGTCTTGCACAGCAATCATTGCAGCAGCAAATATAAAGCTTGCCTTACTTTATTCTGATGACTATCTGGATAACACATTATAAAATTTCAGCTCTGCAGGTCATGGAATCATGGCTCACTTCGTATACAGATGTCATTGTTGATGCTTTGACTCTAATTCCAGTAATACACCCCAATTCAGGCCCTTTATGCCTCCCACTTGAGGTCACAAAGTTGGAAGGAAACTTAGTTCACAGTAAAAGAATTCTAGGGCCCTCGATTTGCATTTACTTTGCCTGTAAGTTTGGTTCTAATGGAAAGCCACGAGTAGTGCCCACAACACGAGATTTATGGAATTTAAGCTCACCATGAATTTCTGTAGGGAAACGTGGGCTTTATCTGCCTTAACAAAAGCAGTCATTTTCTGGCATGTCTAAAATTAGATTACTGTTAATTTAATATTCCCAAATTAAAGTGCTTACTTGTGATACGGCTTAGCAGTTCTTGAAAACGTCAACATTTTATTAAGGGGCATCTGTTTGGAAACTCTCCAGAGCTGAAGCTTCTATTTTCTGACTGCAACTGGTGGGTGTGAGGGCCTTGTATCCCTGAAGCACTTAGTGTGAAGACACCACGCACTGAGGTCCAGAGCTCGACTCCTCACCACGGAAAGCAATCCTTTGGCCTGGTTGTGAGATGTGTTGTTGTCTGTCTTCAGGCTGACATTGTTTTAATGCAGAAGAAAAGTTTGAGAAGAAAAATGATAATTTGGTATCTAAATTTCCTAGGAGCTAATTTTGCCAGCTTTTTTTCAATTTGATTAATCTGATATCATTTTATGGATCCTGAAAAAATAAAGTTTATTACCATTCATCTGAATATTCAAAACCTTAATTATCCTTCAAAATCAATCTCAAATACTACCTTCTTTATGTAATCTTGCCTTGATACTCCTACTGATAGCAGCTTCCTCCTTTATTTTCTTTTCTTGCATGTGAGAAGATGTAATATATGGTAATTTATATATATGTGTATATATGCTTTGCCAACTACACCGTGAGTTGATTCAGGGCAGATTCCATGCCCCGTTTATCTTTTATCTCCAACATCTAGCCTAGAGTCACCATTTAATAAGTGTTTGTTGAAGGTTCACACGAATAGACAGTCTAATTGGTTGGTTTCTTACTCATCTGTCTTCAATGTATGTATGCTCAGATTACTTCATAAATCAGTTGGTAATTAAAAGCAGTTTATAAAGTCTTCAGGAATGTGTTGTGATTGGCATCATCATCATCATCTTTGTCATCAAATATTTACATGTTAATTAAACACCTACTCTTTCTAACTCTGGGTGGTATATGCATTGCTGAAAACTTCTGTGTATAACTGACTTGTATCATCAAATAATAGTTTAAGTCTGCTATTTGAACTGCAAAGCACAAATATCTGTTTAAAGGAACTCTTTGGTTCATTTCCTTAACATAAGACAGTCATGTAAAATGATGAAAATAAGTGGTATATTTTAGTGACAAGAGCAGGGAACTGGAGTTTTGTGGTTATAGTCTCAATATTCCACCATTTGTTTGACTTTGAACGGATATAAATGATTTTACGTCTCTCACTTATTAACTGTAAAACAGGAACTTGAGATGGATGATTTCTGAAATTTCTGTGATACTAAGTATAATAGCCCCAAAGATGTCCTCACCCTAATCCCTGAAAGCTGTGACTATGTTCCCTTATGGGAAAAAGGGACTTTGCAGATGCAATTAAGGTTAAGGGTCTTGAGTTGAGGATATTATCCTGCATTATCCTGCATTATCCAGATGGGCCCAAACTAATCACATGATTTTTTGTTGTTGTTTTTAGATGGAGTCTCACTCTGTCACAAGGCTGGAGTGCAGTGGCGTGATCTTGGCTCACTGCAACCTCTGCCTCCTGGGTTCAATAAATTCTCGTGCCTCAGCCTCCTGAGTAGCTGGGACTACAGGCACGTGCCACTATGTCCAGCTGATTTTTGTAATTTTAGTAGAGACAGGGTTTCACTATAATTAGTTAGGATGGTCTCGATTTCCTGACCTCTTGATCAACCTGCCTCGGCTTCCCAAAGTGCTGGGATTGCAGGTGTGAGCCACTGCACCCGACCTACATGATTTCTTAAAGGCAGAGAACCAACCTTTCCTGGCTGTTGTTACAGAGGTGATGTGACCCTGGGAGAATTATCAGAAAGTTACACGATTTGAAGATCGAGGACGGAGGCTACAGTCAAGGAATGGGGACTGTTTCTACAAGCTGGAACAAACAAGAAAATGAATTATCTGCTAGAGCCTCCAGAATGGAATGTAGCCTTATGAACATTTTGATTTGAGTCCAGTGTGACCTGTATTGGACCTCTGACTTATAGAAATATAAAGCAATAAATTTATGTGGCTTTTATCCACTAAATTTGTGGCAATTTGTTACAGCAGCAATGAGAAAACCAACATAATGTCTCATTGTCTTTGGTCTTGAAAATCCTCTAATTCCCTATTTTAATATATCTTAGATTTAAATTCCAATGATCATATATTAGGGTTGTTTAAAAGTGAGGTGCATTCATACCAGGGATTTCTGTCTTCCAAATTCATGTATTTGATATACTTCAGAAAACCTTTCAATTCACTACTTGAACAAAGGAATTTGTAACTAACTCCTATCTTCCTTTTACACAATAGAAATCAAAGCCTGCAAGAGCTCATGCCATTTACTTTAGTCAAAATCTGAATGATGCATTGCATAAGTAACAACATAATAGAGCCCTCATATTGTAATCTGGATAGATGTCTGCTGTGCTTTGAAAATCAAATATTGTTCCCTTTGACGTTTTGACAAGTAATTTCGACAACAATATACATTTGGCTAACTCATGAATGTAGTACTTCTCGTCCTCTGGATTGTGCGGGGTTTGCACTATGCTAAGAATGACAACAATTATGAAACTGACTTACATCTGCCAAGTGAACAGATGGTCTTGTAGTTGAGAAGAACAATGGTGAAGAAAGAAAAGGCAAAGGGGTGGGGGTGGGGGGAGCTGGTAGGGTGGATGAAACTCGTGCAATCCAAAATAGCACTAATAAAACTAAAGAAGGATACAGACAAAGGCATGTTATAATTTATTACTGAAAGGTATAGAAAAAGAGGAGAAAGGTCTTGCTTGTTTAACTTTCTCACATACTGGTAGTGAATCTAAGTCAAGTATACTTGAGACTTATAAGAGGTGAAATCATAATGTTGATACTCTCCTTTATGCAAGTAGTTATTTGAAAGTATCACCAGTGTGAATTTGATACCAGATGGAATTTCTCCTTTAACCATCTACATTTTTCCCTTTTTAAAAAACTTATCTGGGGAGCAGACAACACAAATAACAGAAGCAAAAACTTACATAGACAATAAAAAACTTTACAATGAAAAGCAGAAGTCTTTCTTAAATATATTGACTTCTTTCTTTATAATTTGAACTTTTCATGAGGTGTTAAGCTTATAAGTATGAATATCCATTATCATATTATTCTCTAAAATAATATAGTATTATACTACCCTTCTGGAGCTAGAGGTGTTAGTGCAAAGATCCTGTTTTAAAGACTGTTATGTGTCTTGAATTATTATTTTTGTGTTTTTTTATTTTTTTATTGAATTAATTTGTCATATTTTACCTTTATATATTTCAGATTTTTATATTTAATATATATCATACTGCATATTAGTTTATGGAATATTATACATTTAATAAATATTATATGGGGGCAGTTCCAAGATGGCCGAATAGGAACAGCTCCAGGCTACAGCTCCCAGCATGAGCGATACAGAAGACAGGTGATTTCTGCATTTCCAACTGAGGTACCAGGTTCATCTCACTGGGGCATGTCAGACAGTGGGTGCAGGACAGTGGGTGCAGCCCACCGAGCATGAGCCAAAGCAGGGCAAGGCATCGCCTCACCTGGGAAGCACAAGGGGGAAGGAAATTCCCTTTCCTAGCCAAGGGAAACCATGACACACCACACCTGGAAAATCAGGTCACTCCCTCCCTAATACTGTGCTTTTCCAAGGGTCTTAGCAAACGGCACACCAGGAGATTATATCCCGTGCCTGGCTCAGAGGGTCCCACACCCACGAAACCTCCCTCATTGCTAGCACAGCAGTCTGAGATCTAACTGCAAGGCGGCAGTGAGGCTGGGAGAGGGGCACCCACCATTGCTGAGGCTTAAGTAGGTAAACAAAGCGGCTAAGAAGCTCGAACTGGGTGGAGTCCACTGCAGCTTAAGGAGGCCTGCCTGCCTCCGTAGACTCCACCTCTGGGGACAGGGCATAGTCAAACAAAAGGCAGCAGAAACCTCTGCAGATTTAAATGTCCTTGTCTGACAGCTTTGAAGATAGTAGTGGTTCTCCCAGCACGGAGTTTGAGATCTGAAAATCGACAGACTGCCTCCTCAAGTGGGTCCCTGACCCTCCGAGTGGCCTAACTGGAAGGCACCCCCAGTAGGGGCAGACTCTTCTGCAGCCTCTGCTGCTAATACCCAGGCAAACAGGGTCTGAAGTGGACCTCCAACAAACTCCAACAGACTTGCAGTGAAGGGTCCTGACTGTTAGAAGGAAAACTAACAAACAGAAAGGACATCTACACCAGAACCCCATCTGTACATCACCATCATCAAAGGCCAAAGGTGGATAAAACCACAAAGACGGGGTAAAAACAGAGCAGAAAAGATGAAAATTCTAAAAATCAGAGTACCTCTCCTCCTCCAAAGGAACACAGCTCCTCACCAGCAATGGAACAAAGCTGGAAGGAGAATGACTTTGACAAGTTGAGAGAAGAAGGCTTCAGACGATCAAACTTCTCTGAGCTAAAGGAGAAAGTTCAAACCCATCACGAAGAAGCTAAAACCTTGAAAACGGATTCTACTTGTATATTTTTCACCAACTTGTGGTATAATTTCATGACAATCTACCTCTCATGGGATGAGAAGATAGTAAACAAGTCCAAATTGTGTTAATAACAAGGATCTAAAGTTAAAGCAATTTGTTCTCTGAAAGGATTTTCTATGTGTGATAAACTCAAACTTAAGACATGAACTTTGTGACAACTCTTCTGGCCTTTTATCTGGGTGTCGGGGCTATGTCTTGTGTCTTCATTTGTGTAAATGAGAATGGTGGAAAAGTAATAATATCTGACAAGTTATTTCATAGCTCTAGAGTCCATGTTACTATAATTAGCCCAGTCAGCTGCAAAGTGCCTGAGTTCACTGTTCAATTCCAATATTATCTATCTACTTTTATTTTCTTCCCTCTGCTTTATTTGGATACCTCTATGTTTTAAAGTAAAAAACTGAGCATAGCATTATGCTTCTTAGGTGAAGGACTATTTTCCTTTTTCCACAATATGCTAATAGATTGATGTTCTTGCCAGGTTTTGTTGTTGTTTTAACAGAGGCTATTTTGTTGTTGTTCCTGCAATCATGAAAGAATGTCTTAAAATTTGTTACTCAATATGTTTTCCTCTGAAAAATTCAGGTTACTTTAAAATGGACTCAGGCATTTTCCATCATATGTAGTCTTCTTATTATAAAAGGCATCAAACTATTATCTCACAAAGCAATGATGTTACAGTTGCTGTGTCACATTACGATTTGGGTAAAGGCTCAAATACACTTCAGGGGAAAGTGATTGCATTCAACAGTCCCAGTCCTGTCTTTCTTGACCTTTTCTTCCATCTTTTGCATCCCATCCTACCCTCTGGTAAGCTGCACCCTAACTGCTGTTATACTTTTTCCTCCAGAGAAGTACTGATGTCAGTTATAAATTATTGAGTCTTTTTAAAAAATTATCTTAGTTCAAGCCATTCTTGTAAGCATTACACCTATATTAACTTACTGAGTTTTGTCATTACAACACTCCTGAGATAATAGTCCTATTATTATAGCCCCTGTTTTGCAGATGAAAAAGCCAAGACATAAAGATTTCCATGCATTTATAAAACTAGCACATTGATGAGTTGGGTCTTAAACTCAGGTAGCCTGGATCTCTACTAATGTTGCATAAAGAGCAGAAATTAGCTTCAATGACATTGACCTCTGATTAAATTGTATTATAAATTGGTGACTGAGGTATTAATTAGTTTAACTTATTTAATTATATAATACAAATATTTTTCCTCCTTTAAAGAATTACAAGCATCATTGAGGTCACAGGAAGGTATTTGTAAGCAATGGCTCTTGTGATTTCTTGATATTATATCCTTTATATCATTATGTCTACATTGTCGGCCTTAGGTATATTTTATATTAATTTCCCATTGCACTTGGTTACCAAGATAGGAAATCAAGGGGCCACATTTGATTCACTCCTCACTGCTACCTTCATCCATGCATTAACTCATTCATCATTATTCCTTTATTCAGCAGATGTATACCAAATGCTAGCTGGTCCCTAAGCACTGTGATTGTTTTTGGTTTGATTGTTTGCAAAGAGGAATATGACACAATTCTTGTCCTAGGGGACCTCACAGTATTTGGGAAAGCTAGGCACACAAATAGTTTGTTAGAGTGTAATGTGACCAGTGTCACAATAGATACATAAACAGATTGCTACAGGACCATAAAAAAGGGAGAAAGTAGCTCCATTCATTATCTTGGAGATTTAATAAAGGTTTCACGAAGAAAAACTATAATAAATCTTACAGGAGAGATATAATTCCATCACATAAAACAAGAAACATGTCAAGCATTCTCAGAGCATAAAGGGCCAAGTGCATTTAGAAATTGTTGAAAAAATGTTACAATGGCTGAGACACAGAACGCTTAAAGTCTGGGGTCATTGATGTAAGATGTGAGATGGGGCCAGTGAGAAAGTCCAGGGTCCAACCTGGGAAAGGCCTTTTGACAACCTTAGGGACTAGACTAACCCTTGTATAATGGGCATGGCATGATCATCCTAGCTCCAAGTTGGGTATAAAAAAGAATGAAAAGTTGTGAAAAATGGGAAGCAAATTCAGAAATCAGGCAGGAGTCATGAAGGGGTGGTGGAAGTGAAGAGCAGAAAAGAACTCTGAGAACTTTTTAGGGCTAGAATTAACAGGAAAGGATGTAAAGCATGAGGCACTAGGAGAAGCTGATACTGTTCAAAGGGGTGGAAAACGCCAGGAGAAGGTAACTTTGAAAGCAGTTGAGAATGTGATCGATTTCTAACATGTTCATTCAACTTTAGGTGCTTGTAGCTATCCTATATAGAGGAGGATAATCCACTTGATTTTGGAACACAAAAGCAAAAATGGGGGAACAGAAATACACATGGAAAGAGTTATCATCAAATTGATGATAAATGAAGCCAATGGAAATTGATGATTGTACAGAAAATAGTGTGGCGAGGGAAAGGCAAAGAAAACTGAGGACCTGCTAGAATTGAAGTAAATTAAATTTATTTCACAAACAATAAGGAATATTTAATTAAATTCTTGATGGATGTGAAGAACAGAGTTTCTTTTATTCACAAATATTGAAATTTCTTTTTCAGTACCAAAATATTAAATTGGCTATATAAGAGCTTGAATGTTTATTTTCCTTTGTATAAATATCCCCTCCCCTGCACTTATTCTTTTAAGCAGGGGCTCTATGAATGTAAATTGTATGTTATTTAAACACTCTCAGTTCTCAGAATGCGTCAATAGTGGGGAGCATATTCTATAATCGCTTCCAATATTGGAGAGAATCATGAGCTAGGAATTGGGATTTTGTTCTGCTTTTGCCTACAACTCACTAAATGAGGCCGACAAGTTTTAGAAACTCTTTGAATCATTATATGGGATGTAAAGTGATGTGAGCAACCACAATGATGTTTCAGATGTCTTCTGACTCTATACTTCTATTAAAATCTTTCCTGCTTTGAAATTTTCTGTGTATTCTTCAGCATCCCTTTCTTGTAAACTTGGCCTTGGTAAACCTACTACAACATTGTAACACTAAAAAGAGTAACTTAGCATTGTCTCCTGCAGTGAGGTTTTCAGACCTTTTTGTTGGTGGTCTAGATTTTTTAAATTAAAAGTCAAGTTAAAAGCATGCATCAAACTCTTACTGGTACTCAGCACATAAAGCAATACACAGTCCAAAACTTACCATTAAGGTCTTTACATTAATTTGGACAATTTCTGTATACTCTCCTGAATGTCTCAGCAATAAACAAAGACCAAAAACTCTTCTCTGATCATGGCAGAGTTATGTAATGAAGTAGTTCTTTTTCACCATATGGCAGCACCACTCTCCTTTCATTGTAGTGTTTATATAGAACCACTTAATTTTACTCAATTTTATTACTTGCCTATAAAATGAATGTAAGTTAACCCACTGTAGTTTTGTGTCATTTGAAAAAATGAACCTTTAAAAACTGCTGCTAGAAGTTAATAATAAAATAACTCTTTAGGCATTTATTCCGTTGCTTATTTTGCTTTAAATGAATATGAAAATCTTAATATTTTTACTTATATTGACATTCAACAAGGATAGACAGAACCTGAACCTTATAAAGCCCTCTAGCATTTAGATGACAGTGATGATAACCAGGTGTGGTAGAGAATTCTAAAGGTCTCTATCACATAATGTTTATAACACTGTGGACGGGCTCTAAAACTGCAAAAATTCCCAAGCCGAGCCAATTTATGGGTGATATTTATAGGTCTTTGCTTCCAAACATCATCTTAAAATAATTATTGCAGTATTAACCAAATTTAAAATGACTCTTAATCTCTTTGAAATCAGAAATTGGGTTTCACTTTCTTTGTATCTCTAGAATCTAGCTCCGTGAGTAAGATATTGTAGGGATTTATTAAAATTTGCTAAATAATGAAATAAATATCTTAATGTCAAATTGGAATACTTGATTCTTTATAGATATACTCATCCATTCAACATAGTTTTTTTTTGTGTGTACCTACTCACGTCAGGCATTATCATATGTACATGAAACAGACACAGCCTGCTATCCATGGTACTTTTGGCATAAGGAGTTATAAAAAGCATTAAAGAGGTAATTTGCAGCCAAGTAAAATATTAGAGTGGTGATAAAGCCCATGCCGTTTTGACAATGTATAACAGGTAACTGAAAGTTACCTCTTGCAGTTAGTGACTTAGATACTCCTTTAACCAAATATATAGGATTAAATTGCTAGACATTCTCATAGACTCAGAACGCCATATGGTGGAATTGCCTTCACTACCTACATTATAATGAAGTCTTCTCTTCAACATCAGAATACTATGGTTTTTGTTTGTTTGTTTTTTGAGTTTTTTGAGACGGAATCTCACTCTGTCACCTAGACTAGAGTGCAGCGGCACGAACTTGGCTCACTGCAACCCCTACCTCCCGGGTTCGAGCAGTTCTCTGCCTCCACCTCCTGAGTAGCTGGGATTATAGGCACCACCACCACACCTGGCTAATTTTTGTATTTTTAGTAGAGACAGAGTTTCACCATCTTGCCCAGTCTGGTCTTGAACTCCTGACCTAGTGATCCACCTGCCTCAGCCTCTCAAAGTGCTGGGATTACAGGTGTGAACCACCATCCTAGCCAGAATACTATGTTCTAATGTACCAAAATGATTAAATTTAAAATGTTTTTAATGTGTTTATAAAGTAAAATCTGAAAACATAACATTTCACTTCAAATATCATTGCATGTCTATAGAAGTAGGGTGAACATTTTAGATAATAGAAAGAGGTAATATAGTCAGCAAAGACTTTGAAATTTCCAATTTAAAAGTGTTATATGTCATATGTTTTATTGTTTCAAAATAGGCTGAACAGAGGGAAAGCCTAGTTGGGCTTTGGGAATTCATTTGCAGAATGAAGTTCAATATGGGATATAGCTCTGGGAGAAAGAATCCTCTCTACAGTCCTCTGACATTTTGGCTTCATCATCTAGTGATCCCAAGTTAGTGACCTATGCCCTGAAAAGAAATTTAATAATGTAGGAAGTCCCTAGTCATCAGCAACAGACAAACTACCATCCAGAATCTAAAATAGGTGGATATTTTACTAAATGATAAAGAACACAGTCAGCAGAAGTAGGTGTGGATCCGTTTTGGTAATTTAGTTTGGCCACAGGTTCAAAAGAAACCTCAAAGAAATTTGTTTTTGTTTGCTTTGCTTTGTTTTTATGTTTCAATTCTTACACTGTACTTCACATCAGCTGTGGCTTGGAGTTGAAAGAAAATCTCTCTTCAATAATCTGGGCATTTATATAAAAAAAGCATTTTTAAAATTTATGTTGCTATAATCTGTTTTACATTTATACCTTTTACTTAAAAATTATTTATAATAATTAAGTGGAGAAAGAATGACTTTTTACAACAAATGATGCTAGAGCAATTTTATATTTATTTGCAAACCAAACAATGAACTTCAATTCATATCTTATCCTGTATTAAATAGAAACTCAAACTGGATCAAACACCTAAATAGAAAATACAAAATTATAAGGCTTCTAAAAAAAACACTGAGGAAAGTTTTTAGGATCTTGAATTAAGAAAAGATTTCTTGGCTAGTACATCAAGTCAGAATATATGCAAGAAAAACATAAATTTTAGTAAAATTTAAAACTCTTGGTCTTCCAGAAACAGTAAAGAGAACAAAAAGACAAGCCGCAGACTGGGAGAAAATATTTGAAACGACATATCTAATGTGGGACTTGAATACAGAATACATAATGAACCTCTAAAACTTAGTAAAAACAAACAAACATTTTTTTTTTTTTTTTGTAAATAGATAGAAGGTTTCAGCAGACGTTTCCACCAGAGAAGATATATGGATGGCAAATATAAACATGACAGATTTCAACATCATTTGTTAGCAGAAAAATGTAAATTAAAACCATAATGAATGTGGCATCAAAATAGATAAACTGGAAAAGACTGACCATGTCAAGTGTTGGTGAGAATGTGGAGGTACTGTGTTAGGACTCTCATACACTGCTGATGGGAATGTAAAATTACACATTTTGAAAATTGTTTTGCAGATTTCTAAAATTTACATGTACACCTAACATATGACCCATCCATTCTACCCCTAGATATTTACCCAAGAATAAAGAAAGCATATAACCAAACCATAATATATATACATGTTCATAGTGGCTTTCTTCATAATAACCTAAAGCTGGAAACAACTCAAATGTCAGTCATGAATTAACACACAGAATCTGGTATATTCTATATAACAGAATACCACTTACATTAAAAGGAATGAACTATTGATTCATATCACAACATAAATGAGTCTTAATTATGTTGGATGAAAGAAAACAGGAAAATGCCGGGCGCAGTGGCTCAAGCCTGTAATCCCAGCACTTTGGGAGGCCGAGGCGGGCGGATCACGAGGTCAGGAGATCGAGACCATCCTGGCTAACACGGTGAAACCCCGTCTCTACTAAAAATACAAAAAATTAGCCGGGCGAGG
>NW_016805866.1:5799620-5810846 GCF_001698545.2 Rhinopithecus bieti | reverse complement strand
GACAGAGCAAGACTCCGTCTCAAAAAAAAAAAAAAAAGAAAGAAAGAAAACAGGAAAATAGGAGCATTCACTGTATGATTGCATTTATATATCTTTCAAGAAAATAAAGCAAATATAGACAGAAAATACATCAGCGGTTATGCCAGAAAGAGAGGAGCTAGAGATAAGTATTATAAAAGGGTAAGAGAAAACATTTTGGAATTTTAGATAAGTTTATTATTTTGTTTGTGATGGTGGTTTCAAACTTATAAAACTGTGCTATCTAAATATATGCAGTTTATATAGGTCAATGTTATTGCAATAGAGTTAAGGAGAGACCTAGAGTTTTGTAACCCTCTAAGGTACAGGAGTTCATAGCAGTATCTTCCTTCTATAATTCTACAGTACTACGACTCAATTTTTTGGACTTTTTATGGTTAACCAAGAGTAAAATCATGGTGACAATAAAATTTGAAAATCAAATATTTTTGCAACATATACAGTATGCAATTATTACAAAAGGAACTACATGAAATTATAACTGGCTTTCCATTGAAACATTATTCACAAATATTGGATTAATTCAAATTTAGAAGTGGCTCTTAATCAAGGGCACATTTTGTATTTGCATGTGGACCTTTTTCAAAATGTACATGCCTAAACTCCCATTTCACATCCATTGATTCAGAAAAAGGAAGATAAATCCTGGAAAAGCCCCAAAAATAATTCTGATGTGAACTGCCAGTAAATAAACTCCAATTCAGAATAAGGAAATTAAAGGAAAACATGTATTCTTAACTAGATAATGGAAGGACCACAGCTATCTTGTCAGGTCCCATTCTGATGTTAGAATAAATAACAAAACCTTGGCCATGGGACAGATTATGCCCTGGTTGATCCAAAAACTGAATTGAGAAAGTAGCATCTCAGTCTGGTGAGATGGAGAATGGAAGATATAAAAATACCTTGGCAACAACAGAAACTGGGGTCTACAGAGGAGGGAGTAAAGAGGGAGGGGGAAAAGTGTTGAAAATCTGACTGTTGGGAACTATGCTTGGTACCTGGGCGACGGGATCATTTGTAACCCAGACCTCAGCATTTTGCAATATACCCAGGTGACATATCTGCACAGATACCACCTGAACCTCAAATAAAAGTTGAAAAAAATGTCTTTGATATTTCACACTTTTACCACAATTTACTGTTACATAGTTCTGGTAACCTGATGTCACCGATTTAAGTATTTGAGAGTTTCATACTGGTGTTAAAGAAGTTTCAGTTTGTATACATACGTGGAATCATAGGGTCAGGTTGATTTGAAACTTTTGAGGGCTCTGTTCTGCTTGCAAACTTCAGAAACCCTGGAGTTGTGGGTCTGAGCAATGCAGATCCATGATGTACCTTCTGATGCAGAGAAAGTACAGATATTTTTAGAACTTGAGGGTATTTTATAGGCTTTATCTGTGGTAGTGTTTATGTTCTCTAGGGTTTATAACTTGATTAATAGTCTAAACCCAACACTCCATGTTAAATATTTTATTATAAATATTTTTTGGTTTGCTGCTTCCAACAATCCTATGTGATAAATATTACTGTCCTGTTTTATACCTGAGGACTGAAGCACAGAGAAGACAGAGAGCTTGATGAAGAAAACCTATGTTTAAAAAGGTGAGTCAAAAGTTTTGGTTAATGTTTATTCGATATCAAACCTCTACCATATTTGCTTGAAGTTTGAAAAGTACTTGGTCACAAGCCTAGGTTTACAGTTAGGGTCTTTTGATTCTGATGCTTGGGAATGTGAAGAAGGTGCCAATCTTTCTCTCAGATTGGTCTGATCTGTTGTGCTTTGGGCTCTGTTGTACTAGGGGTCTTTAGAACCAATGTACTGACTCAGTGGAAAGATTACTCAGCTACAGGAGTTCCAATATTCTGAGACTTTAAATCTTTCTGGAATTCCTGGCATAGAACAGGGCTACAAAGGCACACAAGACAAAACATAGTGATGATAAAAAAGGAAGCAAGAATGACTCTATTCTGACACTTGAAGAGACTTTGGGGAAGAGCAAATGTAACAGGGCAACCCTTACTCTGATGCAACCTACTCTCATAAGACTTTAACTTAGATGGAGTGAGAGGAAAGAGAAGAGAAAGAAGGAAGAAGGAGGAATACCTTGTGATTATGAAAGTATGGCCTTATTTCTTTGAGGAAAGTGTATCTCTTTGTAAAGGTCAAGTGTTAAATGACTGATGGTGTAGGTTCCCAGCTAATAGTGACTATGTTTCTGGTACAGGAACTCTAAGGACAAACTCTAGCCTGCAGTAAAATGTTGTTTAAAGATGCCAAGAAGAGGAGGAGGAAGGAGAGGGGAAGAGGAAAGGGGGAAAACAGAGGGGACAAAGAAGGAAGGAGGAAGAAGAAGAAGAAAGAGTAAGAAACAGCAGCAGCCACCACCTCTGGATTTTTGAACATCTGGCTAGGTGGAGTTGTATTTATTAACATTCTTACTTCTTTCCTTGTGATTACAAAAACATTGCCTTATTTCTTTGAAGAATATGTATCTGTTTCTAAAGGTCAAGTGTTTAATGACTGATGGTGTAGTTTCATGGCTAATAGTGACTTTGTTTCTGGTATCAGAGCTCTGAGGACAAACTCTATTCTGCAATAAAATGTGGTCTAAAGATGCCATGTGTTTCTCACTGCTCTGATTAACTGCTCATTTGGATAGCTGATTACTGCATTGTCCAGAATATTAATCAGGAGCCATTTAAACAATGCCTCTGATTTGGCTTAGAAACATGTGACCAAGAATGAGGACAAATGTGTCAAATACTCACTAGTAATCAAACTTCTATGATTATTACTAAAAACTCCTCAGTTGGTCTTGACATTATCCCAAACATCAGGTTTCTGGAGTTTAAGGAAACTAGGTTACGTATTTTAGCAAGTTCTGTGTCATGTGTAGTCCCAAGATGAATTGATATTCTGTGTTCTGCGACAAAGATGTCTCTTGCAGGACTAATTCATGATTAGGGGCAGGATTTGTGTGAGAAAATTCAGAGAACAGTGATGAGGTGACTATATAGCAATTTCTTTAACTTCTCCAGTAACAGCAAAATTCCTCTAGGTAGATCGTGCCTCGCCTCCTGTTTGAGTTATAAATTGCTATGTATAAAAACAATCCAAAACATAGTGGCATAAGGCAACACTTATTATTTCCCACAAAATGTTGGGTTAGCTGGAAATTTCATTTGCTGTTGTCTTCTGAGGTTACTTGTGTGTCTGATTTCAGTTAGTAGATCTCTTGGGAGTTGGGCTCAGTTAGGGTGTCAGGATGGCCGAACATCTCTCTCATTGTGATCTCAATGTTTTTCTTCCCACATGGTCATTAATCAACCTAGACCAGACATTGACATGGTGTCAAGGTTCAAAAAGTGAGTATCCTAAAAGGACTAGAGCGCTAGATGCTTAACTTGCATCACACATTACACAGACCCATTAGACAACACAAGTCACATGGCAAGACAAGAGTCCATACAGAATGAGATTATGCAAGGCATGAATATCAGGAAGCATGTTTCGTTGTAGTCCACCAGGTACCAGTCTAGCATACCTCCTCAGTCCTGATGCAAAAACATCATTACATTGAGGATATGAAAAATAAGGTGCAGACAGAAAAGAAAATGGAGAAAAGCAGAAGGGAAAATGGCAGACAAGATTTAAGAATTAAAAACCAATGTAGTTGTTGGAAAAGACTATAGTTTCAACAAAATTTATGTCATAGAATAAATAATGATGTTCAAGTAACTTTGTAGAAATGTACATCATATCATGTATACTGCAGATGTGTGCAATGATTTTTATTTTAGATATTTATTATAATCTGATTGAATTTACTGTACAGCATTGCAATTAGATGAACAGTCTCTGGATCCAGACTGCATGGGTGTGAATTTAGACTTTGCTACTTGCTAGCTGTGGACTTGAGGTGGTTACTAAATCTTTCTAATATCAGTTTTCTCTTATACAATATGAGCTTAATCATTATGCCTATTTTATGCGTGGCATGCTGAGAATTAAATGGATTAGTAGTGGTAAAGTGCTTGGAGTGGTGCCTGGCACAGAGTAAGGGCTATATAATTTCTTCTTCTTATCATCACCATCAGAAGAAGAATCAGAAGTAGACCCTCAGTGACGCCCAGGAACACTGAGTGACCATGCAAAGGTACCTCCCACGACCCCTTGTGCCCATTAGTCTCTCATAGCAGCTGGGCTTGTAGGTGAGTCCTTGCTCAGATTCTGAGCTCCACAAATGTGTGTTTTGAGTCCACTGAGTTTATTTGAACAATTCTTAAACTGGATGGGTCCAGGATTGGATTGAATCTGACCATTAACTGGTTTGGATCAAGTTAGAGGCTTCAGATTGGTACTTCTCTGAAAATAAGTTTGTCTCCATCCAAGGAGTCTGGAACTCCGCCTTATGGGAGTCTAGCTAATTTTATGTGTAATAATTGTGGGCCCAGAACTAGTATATTTTTAGAAAAATGAGTTAACTTTACAAGAAAAGACTTAGAATTAAAACAGTCACAATGGGAAAGTTTTAATTTAGATAAAATTATTTACTTGTCAGGCAAATTAGAAAAGAAGGGATCAAAGACCCTGCAAAAACAATGAGATGCAATTTTGACTGGTCTGCAGAGGCATCTAAGAGATGAAATGAATCAAAGCTTTCCTCTTTAAAAGGTTCCTTACAGAAGGTAAGTTTAAAAATCTTAAAAGTATTTTTTTCACAAATATTAGTTAAAACTTTTAGCCACCTGAGTAGGAATTCTTGTTCCATTGGCTAGAAAAACAATTTTGATCCAGATAGTTTTAAATAAATTAGTGAGTTTGTGTTATTGTACTTGGTGCATGGACAAAATTTTAGAATGAAAGCTATACAATCTCTTTTTGTCTATATGTTTATGTATGTCTGTATGATATGTATATATACATATATGTATATGTGATATTTGTTCATCTTATTATATTGTCAAATTAAATCACGAAAGAGCTCTGTTTAGTTGTCTTTAAGAAAAACAAGGTTTATATAAATGAAATATTCTATCAAAAAAATAGGAACAAATCCAAATGCATTTCGAGTTCATGTGATTCGGGTAATCTTTGATAAAAAAAAAAGTGTTGGTTTGATTACAATAGGCATGTCTTCAGAGTTTTCAACATTAAATATAATACATACGCACAAATTTTCCCACCTAAGTTTACTGGTAAAATAAGCTTATGTTATCTTTATATTAAGAAATTCATCAGTAGAATAAGAATAACTATAAAAACATAATGGTTGGCTGTTTTGTATTTTATCAGTATCAGAAATCCAAGCATAATTATTAAAATAAGTGAGTTATATAAATGTAAAATAAACGTTTGGTATGAGAGATGTCCTTCCTATACCAGAAGCATTTTACATTTTTATTGTTGAAAATGGGTAGTTGAGGCCAAGAAAAATCTGTACAAATAATTTAATTCTCAGACCTAGCCTCCACCACCAAGAAAAAAAAAAGTTAACAGGATACAGGTAACAATTTTCCTTGTTTATTACAGAGAGAGTAAAGACATTTGGGACTATTAGTAAACATGCTCTGTGCTGCATTAAGAATTTACACTGTGAGAAACCACATGCTTCTAGAAATTATAATTCATACATTTTGCCCATCTATGGATTGCTAATGTGACAGACAGTTGACATTTGGTTGCCTACTGGTGTTCAGTGAAAATAAAGATCACTAAGGGTAAAAATTACAATTAATATATGTAACTAAAATCACTAGAAATAAAAAGAAAAGAACTCTGTGCAAATATACAAGGAAGGTAAAATGCGCTTTTGTGTGGAATAGTGATATAATATGAGGATGTTTTATTATTTTAAGGTAAAAGCCTAATTTTGTTTTAAAGTAGAATGATTCATTGTTCCCAAATGAGAAAGGGAAAGTATAAGACAAAAGCTAAATGGATGAGAGAGCTGTGGAAGGTTTGTGGATGATGAACCTTATGGAAGGAATTTTATGTGTGATCAAGCTGGCTAAGAGTAGAAGGAAATTATACAATTTTATAAAAGATGACTATCAGTATCAAAAATGTACTGACATAACAGCAGAAGTTTGTCCTCTATTATAACAGCAGGGTTTTTTTGAGTATTGGTCTGCCCTCAATAGAAAATTTTGAATTTATTTTTTTAACTTCTGAGTAATTTCACTAGGAAATAAAAATTCACTGTTTTACCTAAATAATTTTCTATGATTAATGATGTCTTCATTAGGTTTTGATCATGTGAAAAAAGCTGAATTCTTTTTTTTTAAAAGGAGTTAAGGTTTTTCTAAAACTAGTTTACATTCTGTATTTACCTCTAAAGCCTTTTAATTATTACTTTGGTTAAATGAATGACTGTTCACAGTGACCTAAGATTTTACTTTGATCAAGTATTTTAAGTCTTTTGTGTTTTTTGCGAATTTCTCCAAACCAAACTCAAGTGTTTGTCTTGACCTAGAATTAACTTCAGAATTTTCCATATAGATGCATAGGATACCTCAAAAAGATAACTCTCCTTATGAAAACAGAGATATTGAGATAATGTGGCTTATTTGGTATATTAAATTATATGGAAAGCATTGTCAAATAATAAGTAATAATAAATCTTCTTTGAGTTATATTTGTATGGATGTGATATTAATATGTATTTTAGAAATTATATGAAATTCACAGAAATCGAATAGTCCTGGTATTATGCTGTCAGTCACAACTCTGGTAGTTACCATAAAATGTTATATGCAACAGAAATAGACAAATTTTCTTGTCAATTTGTGGAATTGTAATTAACTTTCACCAGATCTTTAATCATGGCCATTTCAAGTCTTGTGTTTCACACATGGTTCAACTGTTTACTTTGGTACCTTCCTAAGCAATGATAAACCTAAAGAGTTTCATCTTTAAGGAGATTCATGGAAAGGATTCTGACAAATACAGGTTTCTGACAACTTGAGATCATGCCACTGGACTCGGTAAGAATTTCCAGAACTCTAACAAAGAAACTGACTGGTTTGAAAAACTATTAAGCGAACGTCAAGCAGAATAAAACTTAATTAAATGACAAGAAAACTATTTGACAGATTTTCATGTGGAAGTCACCCAGTACTGACATTGTTAAGATATGTAATTTGAACAAACTTCATAGGATTTATCCAAGTCAAATTGCCTGTGATAATCTACTTAATAAACTGTGCGATTCACCTGGAAAAACAAAATTGGTATCTGAATTGGAAAAACAAAATTAGTTTTTAAAAAGATGTAAACTCAATATTAAGCTTGGACTCACAGAGGGCCAATACAACCGTCTGATTCTTCTGTGTTCTTGAAGCTTCTGTTATTAAAAGCTCTGCACTCTACAACTCATCATGGAATGAGAAAAATAATCCAAATTATAGAAAAAAATATTGGTGGGTGACTGTTGCAGGATTGCTAAAATTGTTTACAACTAATGTTTGTTTTGTCAAACTATAGTCCTGGGAAGACAATCAAAACTTCAGGTGGTGTGTTTTCACCACCTGATGAAACATGTGAATGTTTAGAGATGGACTTCATTCAGTTGCCACCCTCAATGGGGTATCACTATGTTCTTATAATAGCTTGCATGTTTTTAGGTTGGATAAAAGCTTTCCCATGTATTAAAACTGATGCTATGATAGTAACTAAAAAGTTATAAGAAAATGTGTTTCCAACAACCAAGAAACCCATTTTACTGGAAAATTATAAGGCAGTTAAATAAAGTGTTACAAATACAGTGGCACTATCATTGTCCCTATCGCTATCTGTCTTCTAGAAAGGCAATCAGATTTACTTCCACCGGAAAACATAAATTGGCCATTTATAAAATAAATACTGAAAGACTTATGCTTCTAGTAGTAAAACTCCCCATGTATCTCTCACTATTTTAAACTCTCACGTGATTGACTAATACAAGACATTAATGCATTATGCTAAAGTGTATTTTCACCAGGTACAGAAAACTTTCTCTAATCTATCAGATGAAGACAACCAGATCCTTCATGACCTGTAACCTAGAGATTGGGTCTTTTGAAAATGCCACCAGAGAAAGACTGCCCTTAAACTCCATTGGCAGAGACCATGCCAAATTCTTCTCACCCCCACACTGTGGTAAAACTTCAGGGACTTGTACCTTGGGTCTAAATATTACAACTTAAAAAGGTCATTAAGACTTCTGTAACTGTATACCTGTTGTAGACCTTAATGTAAATTTGGCCAGAGAACTTTTTTCCCAGAAGCAGACAGCCTTCTAGAGATGGACAACTTTCCCAAATTGCAGATCAAGACTTCACCATTATGAAAGCTTTATTTTTCCTCCCTATTTCCTCCTGTCCTAATCCCTTCTCTAGTTTACAGAAAAATCCATGAGACCATAAATTGTGGATAGCTTTAGTGAAGGCTTAAGCTGTAGCAAGAAACCAGAGCAATTTTTGGGTTTGTGGACTAATGCTCAAAAATCAGGAAGCAATTTCACTAATGCCAGTGCCTCTCAGTGTTCCCCAAAGGAAGAGTGGAAAGCTGTCCTTGTTATTCTAGACATCACTGCTACTTGCTTTCCTACACCTGATGGAAACAATACCCAGACCTTTCTAATTAATAACCTAATTGCTACCAAATATAGAAAACTTGTCTTAATGATGCCTGCAAAATGTAGGGTTAGAATAACAAAACCATGAAGAAAGCATAAAGAGTCATTCAATTAGTTGACATTGTGAATTGTAAATTCCATACCAAGACCAAAGAAGTCCATTATGATAGAAACAGAAAGTAGGGTCAGTGCCCAATGGTGTGGTCAGCCTCTCAATACTCAGAAGCTGACCAAAAGAGAGGAATTGTTAAATTACTTTAAATTTGGCCTAAAGCTGCTTTCATATATAGAATTATGTAACTTAGTAAGTAAACAAACTGCAACATAACTTGAGAGCATATTACTGTTACAAGTAAACTAGGCTCAACAAAATATAACAGCGAAAATTTCAGCTAATTACAAGCTGCAAAATGCCCAAATACGTTCAAATAAGGCAAATGTCGAGCTATAACCAGTGAGAATATTTACATATGTCACTTCCTTTTCCTTTCAATAAATACTGCCTCATCATGTTGTTGAGTGAAACATTCTGAATTTTTATGGATTCAGGGTGATGCCCAATTCATGAATTATCTTTTTGCTTGAATAAACCCTGCTAAATTTAATTTCTCTAAATTTTTAAAAAGTATATGGAACTACTGAAACTCTCATATATTGCTAGTGGGATAGTAAATGAAAATCAGTTTGACAGCTTCTTATCAACATGCAGTTACCATGTAACCTATGACTTTTACCCTCATGTATTCACTTAAGGAAATTAAAAATATGTGTCTCAAAAAACTTGCACACAAATATTCGCAACAGGTTTATTCCGAATAGTGACAAGCTGTAAACAATTCAAATACACATCAACAGGTGAAGGAATAAACAATATGTGTTATATTTACACAGTAGAATATTACCTAGTGACACAGAGGAGCAAGTACTGACAGATGCAACAACACAGCGGTGTCTCAGAAACATTGTGCTGAACAAACTTCAGACAAAAAGGCCACTTACTGGATGATTCCATGTATATAAAAACCTAGAATAGGCAATACTAGTCTTTAGTGGCAAAAAGCAGATCATCAATTTTCTGGGGCAGGAACTAGGCTTCCAGACTGCAAATAGGCACAAGGAATCTCTTTGGGACCATGGAGATAGTCTTTATTATGGTGATGGTTAACACGTGTGACCAGATTTGTCCACAGATGCATTTTATGGTATGTAAAGTATACTATAAGAAAATTTCTGTAATCCTAGCAATCTCGGAGGCTGAGGTGGTGGATCACCCAAGGTCAGGGGTTCAAGACCAGCCTGGCCAACATGGTGAAACCCCATCTCTTCTAAAAATACAAAAATTAGCCGGGCATGGTGGCACATGCCTGTAATCCCAGCTACTTGGGAGGCTAAGGCAGGAGAATCATTGAAACCAGGAGGCGGAGGTTGCAGTGAGCCGAGATCATGCCACTGCACTCCAGCCTAGGCAACAGAGCGAGACTCTGTCTCAAGAATAAAGAAAAGAAACGTGATGTTAAGTAAAATTCCAAAGTTTTCAATATCAGAAATTAGTCTAATTCATATATAATTTGTTATTTATTAATACTTTTTAAATGCTTCTACATTTTTTAGTTTGATAGAACTATTTTATGTCAAGTGAAAATTAATGAATTATATCACTTATTTTCTAGTTGATGTTTTAAATAATAATTATTACATTAAGAAAAAATAAGCAACACATTTAAAGTTGGCATTCTAAATAGATCTCAAATTTAAAAAAAAAACACTAAATACAATAAATCCTTCAATTCTCATCAAGCCTATAAAGTTCACAAGGACTGCAATGTAAAGTCACAGCTGGTGTTTGTTTGCACACTTACATTTGATATTTATAGATAGACCAAGATAACTGAGATATTATTTTAATGTATGAATACTATTTTGTCATGGGACAGAAAACACTTTAAAAGTTCAAAAAACATTTTCAACCACAAGGCAGTATTTGTACTGTTTTATCTATCTCTGTGCTGAGAATGGTTTCTCACAGTTGATTGAATCTACTGTTTTAGAAAAGCAAATTATCTGGCCAGGCGTGGTATCTCACGCCTGTAATCCCTGCAATTTGGGAGGCCAAGGCGGGTGGATCACATGAGGCTAGGTGTTCAAGCCCAGTGCCAAAATGGTGAAACCCCATCTCTACTAAAATACAAAATGTAACTGGGCGTAGTGACACATGCCTGCAGTCCAAGCTACTCGGGAGGCTGAGGCAGGAGAATGGCTTGAGCCCGGGAGGCAGAGCTTGTAGTGAACTGAGATCATGCCACTGCACTCCAACCTGGGTGACAGAGTGTGGCTGCATTTCACAAAAAGGAAGAAGGAAGGAAGGAAGGAAGGAAAGAAGGAAGGAAGGAAGGAAGGAAGGAAGGAAGGAAGGGGGGAGGGAGAGAGAGAGAGAGAGAGAGAGAGAGAGAGAGAGAGAGAGAGGGAAAGAAAGAAAGAAAAGAAAAAAAGAAAGAAAGAAAGAGAAAGAAAGAAAGAGAGAGAGAGAAAGAAAGAAAGAAAAGAAAGAAAGAAAGAAAGAGAG
>NW_016805866.1:5774219-5797620 GCF_001698545.2 Rhinopithecus bieti | reverse complement strand
GATAGAACTATTTTATGTCAAGTGAAAAATTAATGAATTATATCACTTATTTTCTAGTTGATGTTTTTAAATAATAATTATTACATTAAGAAAAAATAAGCAACACATTTAAAGTTGGCATTCTAAATAGATCTCAAATTTAAAAAAAAAACACTAAATACAATAAATCCTTCAATTCTCATCAAGCCTATAAAGTTCACAAGGACTGCAATGTAAAGTCACAGCTGGTGTTTGTTTGCACACTTACATTTGATATTTATAGATAGACCAAGATAACTGAGATATTATTTTAATGTATGAATACTATTTTTGTCATGGGACAGAAAAACACTTTAAAAGTTCAAAAAACATTTTCAACCACAAGGCAGTATTTGTACTGTTTTATCTATCTCTGTGCTGAGAATGGTTTCTCACAGTTGATTGAATCTACTGTTTTAGAAAAAGCAAATTATCTGGCCAGGCGTGGTATCTCACGCCTGTAATCCCTGCAATTTGGGAGGCCAAGGCGGGTGGATCACATGAGGCTAGGTGTTCAAGCCCAGTGCCAAAATGGTGAAACCCCATCTCTACTAAAAATACAAAAATGTAACTGGGCGTAGTGACACATGCCTGCAGTCCAAGCTACTCGGGAGGCTGAGGCAGGAGAATGGCTTGAGCCCGGGAGGCAGAGCTTGTAGTGAACTGAGATCATGCCACTGCACTCCAACCTGGGTGACAGAGTGTGGCTGCATTTCACAAAAAGGAAGAAGGAAGGAAGGAAGGAAGGAAAGAAGGAAGGAAGGAAGGAAGGAAGGAAGGAAAAAAAAGAAAAAGAAAGAAAGAAAGAAAGAAAGAAAGAAAGAAAGAAAGAAAGAAAGAAAGGAAGGAAGGAAGGAAGGAAGGAAGGAAGGAAGGAAGGAAGGAAGGAAGGAAGAAAAAAAAAGAAAGAAAGAAAGAAGAAAGAAAGAAAGAAAGAAAGAAAGAAAGAAAGAAAGAAAGAGAAAGAAAGAAAGAAAGAAAAAGAAAGAAAGGAGGGAGGGAGGAAGGAAGGAAGGAAGGAAGGAAAGAAGGAGAAAGAGAAGGAAAGACAGGAAGGAAGGAAAGAGAAAGCAAATTATCAAGTTAAAAGAAAAAGTATGTAAAGTCTGAAGAGAAAGGCATGGCTACAGGTCACCAAGAGCTTAGGGAGAGACAAGTTTATAGCTGGGGTTTATGTGAAGACTGTTAACATCTTTGATTATAAAAATGGAGGGAGGCAAAATTCAATTGGCACTGGAAGAAATGGAACAGAGGAGACAACTCACACTTAACTGTGCATATTGGACTCTCAGTAGCTATAGCAATAAGGTGTTCTTCCAATGGTAAAAGTAATTCAAATAATATAGTCATTTGAGTTAAAGCCAGGGATCACTTGTTTATGTAGCTTCATTTTGGAGAGGGAAGGAGGTTAAAAGAAATTAAGGAAGGCTTTATGCTTTCAAAGAGCATGAAACAATGAAGGGAAATAATATCATTATAAACAATAAATTATAAAATAATTATAAAAAATAAATTAATTTGAGCAAGTATACTCAAGAGAGCTTATGATTATTCCTTGGTTGGCCTGTTGCTTCTCCTGCTGATTTTGATTGAGTCAATGAATATAATAAATTATGTAATTATATATTCATTATAGTGTGTTGATTAGTGCCTACCCAAAAGATGTGTCCATCCAGAATTACAGCATTTGAGCTTATTTGAAATAATTATCTTTGCAGATATAATTAAGGTAAGGTTCTTCAGATGAGATTGTCCTGGATAAGTGTTAGCCGCAAATCCAATGACAATTGTAGTTATAAGATACAGAAAAAGGAGAAAATACAGAAAGACACAGAGAAGAAGACCATGTGACAATGGTGGCAGAAATTGGGGTGATGCAACTCTAAGCCCTGGAACACTAGGGATTGTTGGCAGCCACCAGAAGCTAGGAGAGAGACATGGAGCAGATTCCACCTCAGCCGCCAGAGGAAGCCCACTCTGCTGACACCTTTGATTGACTTCTGGCCTCCAGAACTATGATAGAATAAATTTCTATTTTAAGCCACCAAGTTTGTGGTAATTTGATATTGCAATCCTAGGAAACTCATGTATTCATTTTATCATTCTTCTTCTACTCATCTGTACCACTTTGTTGATGGACTCATGAGATGTGAAAATTTGTGTGTTCCATCTCCTGATGCCATGTATACACTGGTCTTTACTGTCAGCAGAGAGAGCTAGATTCCTCAAGTGTTAGAATAAAAGACAGTCAGTAGATAGATTTAGTGATCTCTCCACTCTGGTCCGTTTTAAAAACAGAGGACAATTTTAACAAAAGAGTCAACTCAGAGAATTGTCAGTCATCTATAATAGCAACAATAACCACACAGCTAATCATTAGCGCCATCTCAAATTGCAGACAACATACCAGAGCAGATAAATGCAAAATCAGGCACTTATATTCAAATCCTCCTCTACTACTTACAGCTGAAGGACTTAGAAAAAATTTCCTAATGTTCCAGTGTCTCAATTTTCTTCTCTGTAAAATATGGATGATAAGGACATCTACCTTATAGTGTTGTAAAAAATGCAAAAAATTGATGTAAATTTATGTAAAGCATTTGGTCAGAGGCTGAAGTTAAGAAGCACTTGATAAATATTTTTTTGCTGGTTTTTGGAGGTTGCAGAGGGAGTGGTGGTTTTACTTTTATTGTAATTGCTAATAGTCTGGTCAATGTCTTCTAAATAACAATGTCATGGAGTTTTCCAAGCCCATTTGAGCCCTTATGTAAAATTGCAGTATTTACCAAATATACTCCACTTTTTGAACTTTTTCAATTAATAGTTAATGAGGCTGTGATTCCAGGAGCTGGATTAAAGGTGTTAGTCAAAGACAGCAGCACAGACCTACTTTGTGAAACCTGCAGGGTTGATAATGGTCACTCCGACATCATTTCTATGAAAATATTCAGTGTTCTAAATATTCACTGACTCAGTGACTCTTTTGACTATATCTTTTTTTGAGATGGAGTCTCACTCTGTTGCCAGGCTGGAGTGCGGTGGCACCATCTCAGCTCACTGCAACCTCTGCCTCCTGGGTTCTTGACTATACTTTTAAAAGTAGCTTTAGAGGAGAAGACACACAGAGACACACAAAAAAACACAGAAGCATGCAATGTGATGATGGACTTACTAGCTTTCAGGTTTTAGAACTAAAAGAACTAAAACCACCTACTAATGAAATTATAACCTATACTCTATGCAAATCAATAAAAATAAGGAGGAAAATATGTTTTCCTTCCCACTGCTTCTAAAGGTATATATGGGGAAAGCTTATCTGAATTATGTTAAATGAATATATCTATAATAGAAAAAAATAAATGGATATACAAAGGAAGAACATACAACTGATAAAATGATGAACTTACATACAGAAGAAAATTACCAGTTCTCTTCATTGATAAATGCAGAAAATTTCATATATAATTGATAATCTATTTTAAAAGGCTTTTTTCATGTTAACAAAATATAACAAGGATGATGTGAAGTCTCTAATTTGATATGCAGTATATTATGATTTTAAAAGCAATGCTATTATTAAAAAATTCATTTGCTGTAAGTCAAATACATTTTAAAGGAAAACAAATATGCATTGAAATATTTCCACCAGGACTTACTCTTCTAATGGAAATGCTGAATACAATAACAAGAAATGTTTGCTAATTAAAAGTCATTTTTTAAGCTTTCAATTTCATTGTTTTTTTCTATTTAAAACAGTGGGAAGAGGAAAGCAATCAAACAAGTATTTTTAAAAGGAGAAACTTTTAAAAAGATACCGTATTTAAAGAAATGCTACCGTCTGACTTCATATTCAATTCCTTTTTTAATTTTTTTGTTTCAAAGTAAAATTGGAGTCACCATTAGCATAAATATTTAATATATAAAATTAAAATAAAATTGTTAAGGTTACTAGCCTGTTTTTTTTGTTTTTGTTTGGTTAATTAAAGCAGTTTTTTTGGTTAATTAAAGCAGTTTTTTTTTGTTGTTAATTAAAACACTACACATCTTCTCTGGACAGATTCAGTGTGGGGCTAAGAAATGGCCCTAGAGTTTATATTAGTAAAAAAATAATATAAGTAAAAAACTAAAAGATCTCCAAATTTCACTAGCTCCCAGTACTTCATCTTTTTATTTCTTTTTTAAAAAATTATACCTTAGAATTTGGTTTCTTCTTAGTGAGGAACATTCTGAGTGTGGTTCTCATACTGATTTTGTTACCAGCTTGCTTGAAGTCATTCTTTGTATTAAATCAAACAAAACTGTGCCTGAGAAAGCCTCTAAACTTCCATCTGTGAATCCTTGCACATGAACTGTAACCTAACTTGGTAAACTGAAAACCTACTTTAGGAGTATGCTTCTGCAATAATAGCTGAGTCTCAGCCAATTCCAGTAGCCATGCTTCAACTACTCACAGGCAGATAACTGTTCAAACCAGGTTCAAAGAAGGGAAATGTCAAGCTGTATCCAGACCAGCCATTTGTGTATCTCACTTCCATTTTTCTGTAACCACTTTCCTTTTTCTGTCCTTAAATTTGCTGCAAGCATGAAGCATCCCTGGAGTCTCTCTTAATCTGCTCTTATTCTAGGGGTTGCCCAATTTGTAAACAGTTGTGTTTTGTTTGTTTCCTTTCTTAAACTCTCTTTATTTTATTTAACATTTTTCTTTTAATATTTACAAAAGACACAGCAAAACTGGGGGTCAGGTAAATTATTTATAAATTGGAGATAATGACTACTCTGTCCACTTTATATACATATTATAGGATAAATTAGGAAAAAAATGTGTATGGCAGTACTTTGTATACTGATATGTAAAAAACAAACATGAGGTAATAGGCTAGTCTTCTTAGAATGAATAA
Organism: Rhinopithecus bieti; assembly: GCF_001698545.2. Taxonomy (NCBI): domain Eukaryota; kingdom Metazoa; phylum Chordata; class Mammalia; order Primates; family Cercopithecidae; genus Rhinopithecus; species Rhinopithecus bieti. The sequence goes on along the minus strand of NW_016805866.1, from coordinate 5,792,704 downwards.
GTGCATTTTTAAGTCAGGGTTTTATCAGGAAAATGAAAACCATCTTAAGTATTTTAAGAGAATTATTTAAAAAAAATATAAGAGGATTGAGGCTTGTTGAAGGCTAGAGGATCAAAGGTCAAGAAAGCTTCCAATGGTCTTCAAGAGGCCAAAGAGTTTTGGGAATCAGAGGAAGCTAATGTTTGATCTCAAATGCCTGCAGGAGTAGAACCAGTTGTTCTGCAGGAGGACACCTGGAATCCCCTAACCAACCCTCTGTTTGGCTCTAAGCTTATCAGCCAGCCTGTATCTGCCTTGGAAGCAATGATGGCTTCTGCATCTCGTCTGACCAATCACCAGAAAGGAACTCTCATTGACAGAATCTAACCCTGAACCTAGCTGCCAAGGATTTGGGGAAATGTAGTTTTGAGGTTTTCAGAACTGTGTCCCCCTCCAAGAGAGGGATGTGAATAGACTGGGAAAAATGGTGCTATATTAATAGTGAACAATATGTCACACTGTATTAGTCCATTCTTTCACAGCTATGAAGAATTACCTGAGACTGGGTAATTAATGAAAAAAAGGTTTAATTGACTCACAGTTCCATAGGCTGTACAGGAAGCATGGATAGGAGGCCTCAGGAAACACACAACCATGGCAGAAGGAGAAACAAACACATTTTACCATGGCAGAGCAGGAGAGAAAGAGAATGAGGGAAGTGCCACACACTTTCAAACAACCAGATCTCATGAGAACTCACTCACTATCACAAGAACAGAAAGGGGGAAGTCTGCCCTCAAGATTCAGTCACTTCCCACCGGGCTCTTTCTCCAACATGTGGGGATTAAAATTTGACATGAGATTTGGGTGGGGATACAAAGCCTAACTATATCATTTCACCTCAGCTCCTCCCAGATTTCATGTTCTCACATTACAAAATTAATCATGCCTTCCCAACAGCTCCCCTAAGTCTTAACTCATTTCAGCATTAACTCAAACATCCAAGTCCGTAATTTTATCTGAGACAAGGCAAGTCCCTTCTGCCTGTGGGCATGTAAAATCAAAAGCAAGTTAGCTACTTTCAAGACACAATGGGAGTACAGACATTGAGTAAATGATCCTATTTCAAATAGGAGAAATTGGCCCAAAGGGTCTACAGGCCTCATGCAAGTCCAAACTCCTGTGAGGAAGTCATTAAATCTTAAAGCTCCTAAATAATCTCCTTTGATTCCATGTCTCACATCCAGGTCATGCTGATGCAAGAGGTGGCTTCCATGACATTGGGCAGATTTGCCCATGACTTTGCAGGGTCCAGCACCACGCCCAGCTGCTTTCACTGGCTGTCATTGAGTGTCTGCATTCTGGGGTCTAGAGGATGGTGACCCTCTTCCCATAGCTCCATTAGGCAGTTCCCCAATGGGGACTCTGTATGGGTGCTCCAACTCCACATTTACCCTTCACATTGTCCTTGGTTTTTCATGAGGATTCCACCCCTCATGAAATGTAGCAGACTTCTGCCTGGACATCCAGGTATTGCCATGCATCCTCTGAAATCTTGGTGGAGGTTCTCAAACTTCCACTCTTGCCTTCTGTGACCCACAAGCCCAATACCACATGGAAGCCACCAAGGCTTGAGGCTTTCATCCTCTGAAGCAATGGCCTGAGCTGGACCTTGACCTCTTTTAGCCACAGTGAAGCTGGAATGGCTGGGACACAGGGTGCCATGTCCCAAGGTTGCACAGAGCAGTTGTGCCCTGGGCCTGGACCATGAAACCATTTTTCCCTCCTAGGGATCCAGACCTGTGATAGGTGGGCTTCTGCAAAGGTCTCTGACATTCCCTGGAGACATTTTCCCCATTGTTTTGGTTATTACCATTTGACTCTAATGCAATTTCTGCAGTCAGCCTGAATTTCTCCCCAGAAAATTGATATTTTTTTCTACACATAGTCAGGCTGTGAATTTTTCAAACTTTTATGCTCTGCTTCCCTTTTAAGCATATGTTCCAATTCCCAACCATCTCTTTGTGGACACATATGACTGTATGCTGTTAGGAGCAACCAGTCCCACATTTTGAATGCTTTGCTTCTTAGAATTTTTTCTTGCCAGATACCCTAAATATCATCTCTCTCAACTTCAAAGTTCCACAGATCCCTAGGGCAGGGGCCCAATGCTGCCAGTCTCCTTGCTAAAGCATAGCAAAAGTGACATTTACTCCAGTTTCCAATAAATTCCTCATCTCCATCTGAGACCACCTCAGCCTGGACTTCATTTTCCATATCACTAGCAATATTTTGGTCAAAACAATTCAACAAGTCTCTGTGAAGTCCAAACTTTCCCACATCTTTTGGTCTTCTTCTGAGCCCTCCAAACTGTTGCAATTTCTGCCTGTTACCCAGTTCTAAAGTCGCTTCCACATTTTCAGGTAACTTTATGGTAGTACCCACTGTCCTGGCACTAATTTTCTATATTAGTTTGTTATCACAGTGCTATAAAGAGCTAAGACTGGGTAATTTACGAAAAGAAAAAAATTGACTCACAGTTCCATAGACTGTACAGAAAGCATGGCTAGGAGACCTCAGGAAACTTACAATCATGATGGAAGTTGAGGGAGAAGCAGGAGAGAGAGAGCAAGGGGGGGGATTTCCACACAATCAAACAACTAGATCTCGTGAGCACTTACTCACTATCACAAGAACAAAGGGGAAGTCTAGCCCCATGATTCAATCACCTCCCACCAGGCTCCTCCTCTAACATGTGGGGATTACAACTGGACACAAGATTTTGGTGGGCACACAGAGCCAAACCATATCACATACAAATATTAAACTAAATTATAAATTAATGGTGTTTTTCGAAAGCACACATCAGAAGACAAAGGATTCATGGGGACTTTGCTTTCCAAAATCACACTGAATGAAGAAATAAGGGACTATGCAAACTTTGCATGAGAATGGATCTATCTTCTGAGAATTTGTGTGTCTAATACATTCTGTTGTTTTGCCTTGTATTCAGGAGTGATTGAGCTCATAGATAACTGAAAACAATGTGCCTTAACAGAAGGTTGCAGCAAACTGTGAATGGAGACAGAAGAGCTTGCTGAAAGAGCTAATGCATTTTTTCAAACTTCTAGGAAATCAGGCAGGTTCTTGGGTATAAATTCATGGTGATAAGTAGGTCACAATTTGAAATCTGGGCCCATAGCTTCTGACTGATGCCAGTCATAAGTCTGTGATCTTACGAGGACTTTTGGTTCACTTTGATTAAGAAAACAAACAAACAAACAAACTATTAGCGAATACGAGCTGCAAATTTAGACTACCTCAGACAGTACAGCATATGTTAAGAGCATAGACTCTAGAGCGAAAACACCTTAATTTAAAGTCTAGTTAAAAAAAAATAATAACATGACATGAGTCAAATTTCTTAGCATTTGTATGTCTTAATTTTCCCTCCCTTAAATGGAATAAAAACATCACCTACTTCATAAGACTGTTGTGAGAACTAAACAGCCTAACACACTTTATGTGCTTAGAACAAGATTTTAGCTAATTGTTGAATATATTGTCTTTTTATACTTAATATATTTAAAAGAACATTCTAGGGGCTATATTTATTAGTTGTTGGACTGTGATCACCATAATACAGCATGATAAAATGCAATCCAGGTTGAATTTTCCTCATAAATATCCTATATTAGGCACTATGCTATGTTTTTACACATTATCTCATTTTTTTAAATGTTCCTCCACACCTTTATCTCCTTCGCCCATTTTTACATGAGCATTGTGGTTAAGGAACACATATGCTAGAGCCAGAATGCCATTTTTGATCCCAACCTCATCGCTTGGTGGCTATGAGACTCTATATAGTTTTTTAACATCTCTATTTTCATTTCTTCAATGATAAAATAGAGATAATGTTTCACCACTTTCTTTGTATTAAAGGTTAAATATAAAACACTTAAAAGAAGAATTGAACATCATTGTTACTCAGAGAGTGTTCACTACTGCTATTATTGTTGTCTTCAAAGTGATTCATATGATCTCACAAACCTAGAGGTTCCTTTATAATTCCCAGCAATCAAAAGCAGTTGGCTCGTATTTTATGCAGTTCCTTATTGACCAATGCATGTTTGTATCCAAGAACATGCCTGCTGTCCTAGAATTTTGCAAATACTCCTTATGAAAATTGTGTTGAACACGAACAAAAATAAATACATACATGTAAATACAGACACACATATATATATTTATGGTTTATAGTAGCCTGCATATTTTAGTAAAACTTGCGATGTACATTTATAGTGTTTATAACTTTGATACTACTTTTGCTGAATACAATTGAGAATATGAAGTCTTCAGCTTGTTTTTGCTTCCCTTTGCTTAAATCTCTGTCTACATGAATGTTCTTCCCACATCATTAAATATACACAGAAAAAATATAAAATGCAACATACCTAGATATGATTTAAATATTTTTCTATATTGTAAAGAATGATATGTCTAGTCGGTAAGCAATATTTAAATGAGTTTTGAGAATTCTATGTATAATTTCTTGGATTCCTTTCTTTATGGATGACTGTAACCAATCGCCTTGCTCAGGCTTTAAACTCTATTTTTTCTGCTTCAGCTGATTAATTAAACCTTAAGGTGTTGGTAGCCAGGAATACCCAACAGAAGATAGTTTTTCTTTCAATCTGTCTCTTGAAGAGAATCACTGGATCCAATTCAATAATAATAATTTTAAAAACCTACCAGTTATACCAATTAATATGGCTTTTGCAATGAAGATTCTAAGTCTTAGAGTGATGCTTTAACTTAAAAGAAGTAATATTTTCGCCTCACCACATGTATTGTGTTCTGACTCTGTAAAATGGTTACACAGTCTAATTTGATTTATAACATTTTTGGTTAAAGGAAATGAAAGAAAAATATAAATAATCTCTTCATCTTAGAGTCTTTGATAAGCATTTTTTCTTCCTTATATATAGCCTGAGTGTTCCAATGGTATTTAAAAACTTCTGAATCACTTGAATCACTATATTTACTAATTCATGTACTGAGCCACAAGGCTTCCATAATTTGTATAACTTTGTTAATACATATAGGAAATACATTTTTGTAACAAAAATTCACCCTGAATGTAAAACAATATTAAATATACAGTATTATCAATTAAGTAAAATAAACTGTTACCCCAGAATATCATGAATATTTTATTTATCAATAGTCAATAGATATTCTTGATCAATGCCCTCAACTCTTGTAAAATCAACCCCCTTTGTCATAACAAATTTACTAGCAGACTCTTGGTAAAGGATTCTTATGAACCCCAGCTCATGAAAAATTGACTCAAGTCATGTGCCCTTGTGATATTTGAAGTAGAACTTATGATATTCCTTCCATCTATATTGATCTTCTCTTTCCTGGTTAAGATTCTGGGCTTTCTACTAGCTATTTTTTTAATATAATTCTCCCCTTCTTCCCTCTCTCTTCTCCTCCTGGTCATATTTGTGTGGATATACTCTTATATGAGTACACACACACACACACACATATACACACACACACACACACACACACACACATACCACTTTATCCTTCCCAGCATTTTTTATTACAGTCATGCATTTCTCTGTTTGATGTGCATTCTCATGATTGGGCTGTTAACAATATGATGATCTGACAACAAGGATTGTGTCCGTCATTAACTTTTGAAACCAACTTAGTGCCTATCATTCACATAATCAAGAAACATTTACATAAGAGGGTTCCTAACTAGGAATGAATATTAAAAATGAATACTGGCCAGGCACAGTGGCCCATGCCTTTAATCCCAGCACTTTGGGAGGCCAAGGTGGGTGGATCACCTGAGGTCAGGAGTTTGAGACCAGCCTGGCCAACATGGCAAAACCCTGTCTCTACTAAAGATGCAAAATTAGCTGGGTGTGGTGGTGCATGCCTGTGATCCCAGCTACTTGGGAGACTGAGGCAGGAGAATCACCTGAACCTGGGAGGCGGAGGTTGCAGTGAGCCGAGGTCGTGCCACTGCACTCCAGCCTGGGCAACAAGAGCAAAAACAACCTTTATGGTCCCAATCCTCATGAAACTTAGAGTGTTAGAATCTAATACTGGAAATAGATACTTATTACATATATCACATATGTATGTTTGATTTTTAACAAAAATGGATAGATAATATAGATATAGATAGACATAATATATACTATCTTAGCTCAGATTGCCATAACAAAATATAATTATGTCTCACAGTTCTTGTGGCTGGGAAATTCAAGTTAAAGTGCAGGTAAATTAGATTCCTGATGTGGGCTCCCTTTCTGGCTTACAGATGGCTGCTTTCTTGCTGTGTACTACACCGTGGAGAAAAAGAAAAAAAAGCAAGCTCCCAGGTACCTCTTACTATAGAGGCACTAATCCCATCATGATAGCCTCACCCTCATGATCTCATTTAAACTTAATTAATTGCAAAGGTCTTATCTCCTAATCCCATCACATTGGGGGTTATGGCTTCAACATATAAATTTAGGTGGGGGCTGAATTCAGTTTAGAGCAGATATAAGGGGACATTTAGACTGAGTTGTAAAAAGCCCTCATTGATGATCATTATAAGTAGTTAGCAACCTTAAGCAAGGAAGCACCATAATTTAACTTGGTGTAATTTACTTATCTAAAAGGTTACCCTGGTGGGGAATTGTTCAAGGGCATACATTTGGAAATGGAAATGAGTTAGGGAGCACTGACACTGGTTCAGGTGGCCACAGTGGATGAAACTCAGATTGTAACCTTGGTGACACAGAACAATAGATGGATTTAGTCAGAACACAGAAAGAGCATTAGCATCCCCCAATGATGAGCTGGATGTGAAGATTACGGTACAGAAATTTGCAAATACTCATTATGAAAAGTATGTAGAACACAAATAAACAAAAATAAATGCGTCTGTGTGAATACAGACACACACATACACACACACACATACACACACACACACGTTTTCTAGTAGCCTGCATTTAACTCAGAGTTAAATCCCAGCTTTCTGTGGCCGATATCTTCATAGATAAAAGTGGTGTTATTGAGATGATGACATCAAGAAGAAAAGAGGTTTTAGGGGGCGTGCTTGGGAGTTCAGTTCTGGATGTGTGACATTTATGGTGTCACTGAGAAATGCAAGGAGAGGAATCAAGGCAGCAGTTGGTGATATAAAATTGACCTCAGAGGAAAGGTCTAGGCTGAGTTATAAATGTTGGGACCATGGCTGGACTATGTGGCTTATGCCTATAATCCCAGCACTTTGGAAGCTGAGGCAGAAGGACTGCTTGAGGCCAGGAGTTTGAGACCAGCCTGGGCAACATAGTGAGACTCTGTTTCTACAAAATAAAAATGAATAAAATAATATCTGGTCACAGTGGTCACACTTATCATCTTAGCTAGCCATGAGGGTAAGATTAGAGGATCTCTTGAGGCCAGGAGTTTGATTCCGCAGTGAGCTCTGTTCACATCACTGCACTTCAGCCTAGGTGACAGCAACACCCTGTCTCTAAATTAAAAAAAAAAAAAAAGAAGATCATTAAATGAAGACATGATTTGAAGCTATGAGAATGGATAAGTTGTTCTAGGGAGGTATGAAGATAAAGGAAAGGAGTCCAGGCCTGAAACAAGAGAAACTCCAAAACTGAAAGCTAAGGAGGAGGAAGATGGGGCGAAGTGAGACTGTGAAGAAAATGAGCAGATGACAGTCTCAAGAGAAAGTTACAGAAGAAGATGTCACAGAGATCAAACCAAGAGGTTGTTTAGGAAGAAGGGAGTGGCCAGTTTGAGTGTATCTAAACGTTAAGAGTGATAAAGACCAGAAAATATCCATTTTGCAACTTGAATTCAGTGGTGATCTTAACAAGATGAGTTTCAGTGCAGTGAGGGCCAGACTTCAGAATGGAGTGGAGTGGGAATAAAAGGGAGGTGAGGAAGCACAGGTAGAGCATGATGTATTAATTTCAGACATTTGGGTTAAAAAGGAAGACGAGAAAAAAAATAAAAAACAATTTCTCCAGAGGCAAGTGGAGTCAAAGGAGTGCTACTTCAGAATAAAAGATTCTGCATCATTTGGGTTTGATAATAATGATACAAGAGTGAAGAAGAGATAATTGACACAGGATAGAAAAGGAATTTTGCCAGAACAGAGTTTTTGAGAATCTTATTTGGGGTACACATGAACAGATTCTATTGGCCTAGAAAGAAAGATACTGGCCTAGAATGAAAGATAATTCTTTCATTTCAACACAAGGGTGTTGAAATAGGTGTTGATTTTATAGTGGAGAGTTAAGACAACTGCCATTTAATGGTGCCTGTTTCCTCAAGACAGGCTCATCAGATGAGCTCAAGCAGTGGAGGCAGGATGGGGAATTTGATGATCAATGAGAAGGTGTGAATAATCATTGGAGAAAGAATCCAGACAGACTGACAGGCTGTAGTGTGTTCAAATGCAGCTAGTGACACCATAACCCAGGACTTTTCTTTAATAGCACTCAACTGAATTTAGGCTGAAAGAAAATGCATGTATCTGTTTTTCCAAGGTCTAAGGTGTAAGCTAAGAGACAGCTGAGTTAAAATATTTGCAAGTTATTAAAATAATGAGTTGCAGAGACTGAGCTAGACTTGAAAAAATAAGGTAAGAGGACAAATTTGGATAGAGTGAACATAGTGAGTCAATGGACTGAAGGTCTTGATGCTTTCTCTACTGACTAATTAATTGCCCTTGAAGTCTCAGATCAAATGTTTCATTTTCATATTTAATTAAATATCTAATGAAGTCGTTGGGGGTGCTATGTGTTGGACACAGAGATGTGCTGGCCAGATCATCTAAAGAAGGACTTGATATCTAGCTGTAGAGAATGTGGTCATCAGATGGCTTCCATTCGTTAGCAATTTCATAGTCTACTCAGCTGTGGACAGCTGCTTTGTCCAAAGTCATGTCCGTTCTAGGTCTGCCTGAATACAAGACAGAGAAAAATGAGGGTACAAGTTTGCCATTCGAGCTCAGTGGAGGTCCTCCTGTTGGACACTCACTCCAGAGCTCCTTGCCCACGTGGCTTTCTGAAATCTACATGATATTTCAATCTTTCTGTTCTTTCATGTTTTCTTCCTGTTACAGACTGAATTTTGTCTCCCTCAAATTGATATGTTGAAGACCTAGGCCCCAACGTGACTGTATTTGGAGAAGGGGTCTTTTGAGAGGTAATCAAGGTTAAATGAGATCATGGAGGTGAAATTTTAATCTGATAGAACTGGTGTCATTATGAGATGAGGAAGAGGCATCAGAGATATCTCTTTCTTCATGCATGCAGAAATGAAAGGCCATATAAACATTACAGCAAGAAGTAGAAAACCATAATCTATTTAAAAAAGGTCTCACTAGACATGGCACTTCAATCTTGAAGTTCTAGCCATTACAACTGTGACAAAATAGATTTCTGTTGTATAAGCTGCCCAGTGTCTGGTAGCTTCTACTTCAGGTATCTATATGCACCTTCATGTAAAGTTACACTAGCTTTCTATGCTATGTAAGATCATAAAGTGATCGCAATGTAACACTTTTGCTGGCTATCCTACTCTTGCTTTTTTTTTTTTTAATTCCTAATATTCAATATTATCTTCTTCCATTGGTGCATCTTGCACTGTAAACTTAAAGGAAATTTCGTCTAATGTGGAACAAAACACCATTTCACATGTTTGGTGAGGAATTTTCAATCCAGATGCCCCGAGTTGCTCCTTCGGTCTCCCCCTGTATAGGACAGACATAACTTGATCCTTATGTTTGGTATAGAGTTAAATCCAACAAATTAATAGCCGTGGAACTACTGAGTTATGCCTTAGTTTTGTAAGAAAGTCATTATTGGATACAGAATTTGGTAGCATAAGGTCTGATAGGCAGATAGTGCCATGAGAAAACATACATATAGCTTATTTTTCTAACCTATTTCATTTTAATAAGAGGGAAGAAAGGAATACCTCATGCCATCTGTGTTGTTTCCATGTGTTCCTAGAGAGCTGGCTAAGTATATCGTGCTAACTAATGTTGAAAGGAAATGCTTAGAGTATGTTTACACAGCTTTAATCTCCTCACTGTCCAGAGGTTCGTAAAACAGGATTACCCTTTTTTCCCTTGCAAATGAGCATGCAGGATTTTCTCCAGCTCCTACAGGAGTAAGCTTTATATCAATTTTGACAACATGCAGGACAACATGTAGCATTTTTAATTATTTGTATTATCTGATTGTGTAAATGTGTTTTCACCTTGAGGGGTAGAAAATATATATCAGCATAGGAGGGTGGATCATGAGGTCAGGAGTTTGACACTAGATGGTGAAACCCCGTCTCTACTAAAAATAAAAATAAAAAATTAGCCAAGAGTGGTGGCAGGCACCAGTAATCCCAGCTACTTGAGAGGCTGAGGCAGGAGACTCTCTTGAGCCTGGGAGGCAGAGGGTGCAGTGAGCTGAGATTGCACCACTGCATTCCAGCCTGAGCAACCGAGTGAGATTCCGTCTTAAAAAAAAAAGAAAGAAAGAAAGAAAGAAAGAAAAGGAAAAGAAAAAAAAAATCAACAAGATGTTTACATTTATTTCCTGTTTCCTTGCCTTTTAAATTAGTATAAAAAATAAAATAATTAACATGTTTTGCTGTCATTCTTGCTGCACATGGTATGCTCTTCGTGTAACCTTCAGCTACCTACAGCCCTTTGCTTTTCCTTGAGCAATTGTCCCTCTCAATGAAGAAGGAAGTGACAGATCACTAGTGTCAGTTTAATGTCAGTGACTCAGAATCCCACTGCAAAACAGCTTCAGAATTTTAGCTTTCCAGAGGCATTTAAAAGTTCCATTCAGATATTTGATTTTTAAAATATATTACAAGAGGTGATGTGGTTTACTGCTGGTGTATCATTTCTTTTCAAAATAAATTATGATGCACCAAATTTTTCTTAGGAAGAAGAAGAAGAAAAAAATCACCAGGACAACTAGAAAAATACTCTTACTGGTCTTTCCCTACCTTAGGTTTTTATTGCACAAGCAGCATTTTTCTGTGCCTATAAGAAAACCACTGTACAAAGAGGCAAGGTGAAATAAGAGATAGAAGCAGAGAGAAAGGGAAAGAGAGGTGAAAGTGGAGGGACAGAGCAAAGGAGAGAAAGCCAAAAAAAAAAAAAAAAAAAAAACAAAACAAAAAAACCCTAAAATTATCTTTCTTACAATCTCTTTACTAAAAATTGAGCACATTTTTATTTTGGCTTGATGTCCAACTATCAGCTCCTTTATCTGATAAAATATTTACACTTTATACTTAAAGCAAACATAGTAGAATATCACTAAGGTAAAAGTAATACACATCTATTGACTTGTAAGGGGCCTATAGCCAATGTGAAAAAAGATTACTAACTCTACTTCCTTTGCCCAAATTTACTTTAACGCCTGCGGCAGCTAAGATGTTAAATAGATTTGCCTAATGAATGAATGATGAATTGAAATTGCATGTGCTTCCATGTTTAGTGAATCTCAACATGTCGTGACCAATAGACTTTATTCAAATACAAAACTTCTGCAAACAAAATCAGCAGTGTAATGGAGGTGTGCCTTTTCACAACCCAAAACATTACTATTACAATCACTGCTTGGCTTTTATTAATGTACTAGGGAATGTATTAGAGAATTGGTTTTTGAGTGGAAGCTCTTAGTGTTCTAGAGTCAAGGGGCTGGCTAAAGTAAAAGTGACAAGGCTCACCGACCATAATGTGTCTAATATTTTATAATACTAAGTCTTATAACTGAATAATTTCCACTTTGCTTTTGTCAGCAAAAGGCAATCACTGTTGGTTGAAAGAGCCATTCCTGTGAATCAGACCCACTGAAAGAATGATGGTTTTTCAGAGTGTTTTCCTGTTTTTGACTTCTGAGTCTCTGTGAATACATTACAATAAAAAACCAAACCAAATCAAAACAAGCAAACAACAAAACCCTAACCATATCTTGCCTGTTGATGCTTCAACTATGCTACTCTGCAAGGACCTACTCACAACATTTGAGATGGTACTAGACTTTTATTTTTTTTAATCAAAAGTGTGTTTAAGAAGTTTCAGAATACCTCTAAAACCATGTCTTTGTTATCCTTATGTTGACTCTGGTCAGAAATCTCTAAACTCTCAATATATCATTTTTGACCACTAGAAAATCTTGACCACTTTTCATATATTTACACAGTTTCTGAGACACTAGAGGGATAATGATTAATTTTCCTGACTAACAGAAAGAGTCCATCTAATGCAGGTTTTGCATTATACTGAACCACTATAATGTAGCATTTTTATAATAGAAGACCAACATGAGCCCATCTTAAAACTGATCAAGTCATATTACATAGTATTACTATTGATAATACATGTGATTAATTTATAACCAGTGATAATGTCTTCAAATAGGAATTAATCTTATTAAATTATTGATAGGTAGATAGAGCTGCAAAAGCTTCTTCCTTTACTGTTCACATTTAGCTGAAAATAGTAAGACTGCTTTCTGCATATTTTTTTCTTTCTATTCATGTAAAAACATTTAAATACAGGTATTTGGCTTAGAATGTATGCATTGAGGTGAGTCACTGCAACTGACCCAGTGAAAGCTTACAAAGCTTTGGTCAAATACCTGTCTAGATATCTCTATAAAGGTATTTTTCAGATGAGATTAACACTTAAATCAATAGATGGAGTTAAGCAGATTGCCATTCACAGTGTGGATGGTCTCATCTACTCAGTTGAAAGCCTTAAGAGGAAAAGACTGAGGTCCCCTAAGGAAGAAGGAATTCTGCTCTCCAGACCTCATTTGGACATGAGGGTCAACACTCACCCTTCCCGAGGTCTCCAGGCTGCTGGCCTGTTCTACAGATTTTGCATTTGCTAGTTCTCCTTCACCTCATGAGCCAATTCCTTAAAATCAATCCCTCTTTCTTTCTCTCTGCTATAGGCTAATTCTACAGAGAGCCCTGACTTACACAGCATGGCCTCTGCATTGAAGGGACTCACAATCCAGCAGGAAGTAAGCCACATACAAACAGACCTGTCCACGTCCACACTCTCACCTACAATATCGAAGAGATAAGTGATGGGCATGCTCATGCCTCATAAAAAAAGTACATGACAGAAATCCTGACTCTGAATATTTTTTCTAATATTGAATGGGGAAGCTCGTGTGTGTGATTAGTAGCACATATGCTTTCCCAGTCCTCTCACTCAAGGTTCATGCAAAATTTACTTGGGAGGAAGCGGCGGAAAAATTATCAGAGAATGTATTACATATATAGTGTATTTGTTTGACAGATCAGCTTGAATATCTCAGTTGCTTGCAAAACATATCAGTAAAGAGATAGTAAGAAAAGCAGTGTCTTTTTTAATAAAAAAAAGAATGCAGTCTAAACATCTATTTTAAAAACAGTGAACCTCTACTGAATACAAAACACTGCAGTTTAGGGGAGGTTCAAGAATATTAGAATATTGGCATCCAGTTGGGAAGCTAGCCATGTATAGAATTAATCGCAAATTGTGATATAACAATGGATATTATTTTTTTATGAAAAGTAAGATGGTGTTTCTAAGGAAGAAATGGAATCACAACCCCATTCTGCCAAAAAAATCATATTTGATTTGACAAAACCAGTTTTCTACTTCTTAGAATTTGGAAGACTCTCCACTCTTACAACAAAAGATGACTGAGAATTGCCCTGGGTACCTTCCAGCTTATAAACTGTATATTTCCTATCTTATTTTTCAAAAGAGGTAATAAGGATTCCTAACAGAAAAAAAATAGCCTTCTCTTTACTCTTGCCCCCAAAGTCTGAAAGACTCAGAGGAAACAGTTGTTGTGCTGAATGATCTGACGGAATAAAAGGAAGTGATTGTAAGATGACAGGTTGGCATTGTTTCAACAGGAGGTGAAATTATTTTCTAAATCCATAATATTATGACTTGTCAGGTTTTCACTTCAAGGTCCTTGTCCTAAGACAGAATCACTTCAACCTAGGTCAATGCTATGGAAATGATTTGAATCTTTTACCTCTAAAAAATTGGTTTGTTTCTATTTTATTTATTTTATTTGTTTCTGTTTTAGAGGGTGGATAGTATAGTATTTATTTAAAAGGGATTCCTGCCTATTGGTAACCTTTAAAATTCAATTAAGATAACAAATATATTGGATCAAATACAGCATTAGATCTGCTTGCTAATTTTTTAAATTGGTTTGTTGTATGACCTTAAGTTAGTCACATATTCCAGATTAAGATCTTGAAACAGAAGTCAATAGTTGTCTTAAATTGTTCAAATATTAGTCATTGAGTATCTGTTAACTTTCCTTGTTGGATCACTCATAAGAGATGTAGTAAATGTCTACATGAATAAAAATATGGAAATCAAAATTTTATTTTCAAAGGATGTTGATATGTAATAAGTGATAAGAAGTTACAATTTTCCAGTGGTTATTGTTACTCTGTCAAATAAATTCAATGTTACAAGTCACTCTCCTATAATAAACAAAGTAAAGTCGTGAGTAGGACTTTCATAATCCTAGTATATACATAATGTAACAGTACTCTGGGAAATATTATCAGGTTTCCAGAATAAGTCCTTACTATTTTCAAATCAGCGTGTTACATTACCCCTGGGAACTTTGTTCTAAAACACAAGTTTTTAAGTTTCATGATCTCACCATGTCTGGTTAACTCAATGTAGAAACAACTGGTAGAGGTAAAGAAATAACGCAAAATAGGTTCATTTAAAAATGAGTTATGAAGCTATGATGCCTATTTTTAAACAAGAGAGACAAATATGTTAGTCTGGATTTGCAAATAAGATACGTATATGGATAAGCTGATGGAAGAACTGTTCTTCTTCTTCTATTTCTCCTTCTCTGTCTCCTTCTCCTCCTTTTGCTCCTGTTCCTGCTTCTGAGTTTTTGAGAACTATTTAACAATTTAATACTGTATTTTAACCTAGAAAAAAATTACATTCTTTTTTTCTCCTAAAATTCCTACCAATAAATTCATTTGTATACTGGTACGGACTGAATGTTTATGTCCTCCCCAAATTCCTATTTTGAAGCTTTAATCCCACTGTGATGGTGTTTGGAGGTGGGGAGTTTTGGAGGTTACTCTGGTTTATATGAAGTCATGAGGATGGAACCCCCATGATGGGATTACTGGTCTTATAAGAAGATGAAGATACCAAAGTTCTCTCTCTCCACCATGTGAGGATACAAAGAGAGGGTAGCTGCCTGTGAACTAGGAGGAGGTCACTCACCCAGAACCTGACCATGCTGGCATCCTCATTTTGGACTTCCAGCACTCAGAGCTGTGAGAAATAAATGCTTGGTTTTTAGGTTCCCCAGTCTATGGTATCTGTAATAATAGACTGAGCAAACTAAGACATATGCTTACTACAAAATATTTTTTAAAATGTTGATATGCCACATAAACATTGAAATAAAATAAGCAATTATTCAATCCCAACTGAACCACTGAATAGCTTGGCAAATTATGATCTCTGGGAGCTTCACTTTCCTATCTGTAAATTGGGAATAATATGTTCTCCTTCATAAGTTTGTGATGAAGCCAGAGAGTAATAACTCATGTTTTGTGAAGAATAAAGAAAAGCAAAAGTATGAAATATATAATTTATGAAAAATCATTTTGACTTTCCTTATTGTACACTATTTAATTAATATGCATTTGATGATGTTTGTACATTACAAGGTGATATGGAAATATTTAGAAGTAAAATGTTTCCTTCATTACTTAATAACATTTAGAATATAAGGTGATAGATTACAATATTGTACTCTGATTAGTTCATGGCATATTAGGAAATAAACCACAAAGGAGTAGCCAAATAATTTATTAATTACTTAATCATGTAAGTCAAATGAAATTCGTTAAATCTAAGCAACATAGGCCAAATTGAGATTTATATAAATAAGGCTGATGATACATTGATTAAAGGATTACCAGATGTTCCTATAATAAGTTCCTGGCCATGTATAACTGTGAAACTAACGAATGATGCTACTTCTTGTTAGCTGAATGGCATTTTAGATGATTGTTAAATTAAGTGTTTTTATTGTTAATAAGCTGAATGGGAATTGCCTTTGTACCATGGGATCAATTATTATTATATAGCAATCATTGATTACTTCCAAAGTGCTAATTCTGAGAAGCCTATGAATTAGGGCTGACTCCTGTCTTAACTGATCGAATGTTAACATTTTCACATTTAAATGATATTTGTAATTCATACACTTTAACTTGGATTTCCCTTAGGTAGAAGTAAAAAACAGCAATGCTGTTGATGTCTTTTAGAGAAAAATAAAATATCAACCCAATCTTCTTGATAACAGCATTTCAACATTTTTTGAGAAAACCAGCATTAAATATTTTTAAGTTTATTTTTAATTATCAGACAAGTGGAACTTCTGTGGAAATTAACCTTTTGTATGCAAATGTGAGGGCAAAGGAATACTAAGAATTCTCTTGTCTATAGTACATGGTCATAGTTGAACTGGATGTTTTCCCTTGGGCATACGGAGGGGCAGTGGTGTTGATTTTTTGTAGGTGCCAATGTTCATAGAGAGTGGTATCCCACCACCCGCACAGACTAAGATGATGGAGATGGTTCTGAAAAAGAACGGTTCACAGAGATTTGTTGCCTACAAGAAAAGGACGTGGCAACTCATCTGGGAGAGATGTCCTGAACAGCAGAACATGGAAACATGTGCTTTCTTTAATACTACGATTAGAGCAGAGTTGAGTACGAGGTCAGGGTCCTGTGGAACTTGTGAGTGTTAATGATTATAAACATTGGTGCCTGTTTGCTAGACTTTCTTCTGTATTTCCACTTCTGCTAAGACCTATTTTAAAATACTTCTAAGAAGCTAACCCATTTGGCTCTTCTCTATTCTTAAAAATCATTTTAAGTGATTCACAGAAAGAAAAATGACTGAAACCAAATGAAACAGGTAGAGTAAGCTGTAGAACAATATTAAAATGTCTTACATATGTATAATTGGTTCATGAGGAGAGAAATGGAGCCAAGGAGGAGAATAAAAGCTTAAAATAATTGCTGAAAATGTCTAAATCTAATAAAACTATAAGCTTACATGGATCACAACTTCAACATGCCCTAATCAGAAGAAATGTAAGAAATGCCAAATTGTTGATAACAGCAATAAAAATTTCTTAAAAGTAGTCAAAATAAGACATACTACAAACAGAAGAACAAAAATAAGAATGTCATCAAATTTCACCCTAGAAACTGTGCAGGGGAGGAAACAACAAAATTAAAGAGAGAGAGAAAGAGAAGGAAGGGAGGAAAGGGGAGGGGGAGGGAGAGAGGGGAAGGAAGGAAGGAAGGAAGGAAGGAAGGAAGGAAGGAAGGAAGGAAGGAAGGAAGGAAGGAAGGGGAGGGGGAGGGAGAGGAAGGGGAAGGAAGGAAGGAAGGAAGGAAGGAAGGAAGGAAAGAAGGAAGGGGGAGGAGGAGGAAGGGAGGGAAAGGAAGGAGGGAAGGGAGGAAGAAAAGAAGGAAGGAAAAAAGGAAGGAGAAAAAAGAGAAAAGAAAGAATGAAGAAAGGAAGGAAGGAAGGAGAAAGAGAAAGGAAAACAGAAAGAAGGAGGCAAGAAAGAAAAAAGAAAGAAAGAAGAAAGGAAAGAGGAAAGGAAACAGGGAAGGAGGGAAAGCAAGAGAGCAAGAGACAGAAAGGAAGGAAGGGAGGAGAAAATAAAAGAAGGAAGGAAGGAGAGAAAGAGAAAGGAAAAGAGAGGGAAAGAAAGAAAGAAAGAGAAAGAAAGAAAGAAAGAAAGAAAGAAAGAAAGAAAGAAAGAAAGAAAGAAAGAAAGAAAGAAAAATGGGAAAGGAAAAAGGGAAGGAGAAGAGAGGGAAAGAAAGAAAGAGAAAAGAAAAAATATATAAGAAACAGAAGGAAGGAAGGAGAAAGAGAAAAGGAGAGGGAAAGAAAGAGAGAGAGAGGGAGGGAGGGAGGGATGGAGGGAGGGAAAGGGAAAAGGAAAGGGGAAAGTGAAAGGAAAGGAAAGGAAAAAGGAAAAAGAAAAAAAGGAAAGGAGAGGTGAGGGAAGGAAGGAAGGAGAGAAAACAAGAAAGGAGGAAGAAAGAGAAAAGGAAAGAAAGAAGAGGAAAGAAAGAGAGAGAAAAAGATATTGTTAGCCTAGAATTCTTTATCTAGCAAAATATCTTTCAAAATTAAGACAAAATTTACTAGTTAATTTTACATTAAAACTGCCTACCATGGTACTCAGTTTTTGATCAAACACCAGCCTAGATGTTGCTGTGAAGCCAGTTCTTAGATGTTATTAACTTTATTCAGTAGGCTCAGTAAAGCAGATCTTTCTCTCTCTCTCTCTCTCTCTCTCTCTCTCTCTCTCTCTCTCTCTCCCCCTCTCTCTCTCTC
>NW_016805866.1:5746170-5773930 GCF_001698545.2 Rhinopithecus bieti | reverse complement strand
AAACACATCTCTCTCTCTCTCTCTCTCTCTCTCTCTCTCTCTCTCTCTCTCTCTCTCTCTCTGTCTCTCTCTCCTCCCCCTCTCTCTCTCCCCCTCTCCCTCTGTGTGTGTGTGTGTAGAGAGAGAGAGAAATATTTATATCTATATCTATATATATACACACACATCCACACATATCCTACTAGGAGATATATATATATATCTCCTTTTGGTTCTGATTTGTTAAAGATCCCTGAAGAATTCCCAAAATAAAACACTTTCAGAGTAAAAACCTAGAGATGTATGGTACTACAATAAAGAACATTCTCAAGAAGAAGAGAAAAATAGCAGGTAGAAACTTGAATCTACACAAAGATACGAGGAGAATCAGAAATAGTGAATTTGTGGGTAAAATTGCATTAAGACTCCAAATCAAAGTAATTATTGAGTTTGTTTCTTTTACCATGGCTATAGCACATAGGCACTTCTGCCATAGTTATAACACAAAGGCATTGCTTTACTTATGGTTGGAGGAGGGTACAGGATATGATTTTAAAAATAAGGAACATGGAGTGGATAAAGCCGTGGGGAAAAAAGTAAAACATGAAAACGGACAAGGTAGTTTCAAGTCTAACTGACCGGGGGATTGTTTACTCGAGATAAGTGAGACATCCAAAGAAGGATCTGAAAAGATTGAGGTGGTGTCACAGCTTTACCTAGATGAGATAAAGAGGTATTTTGACCAGGGCACCCTTATTTCAGTGTCAATAATATTAAGCATGACTTTATAAAATTGCATAATATTTTAAGGTCCCTTCCATTTAGTCACTAGAATCCAGCCCTTAGAATAGTGTTGCATAGGCCAGGCATGGTGGCTCACGCCTGTAATCCCAGTACTTTGGGAGGCCAAAGCAGGTGGATCACGAGGTCAGGAATTCGAGACCAGCCTGGCCAACATGGTGAAATCCCGCCTCTACTAAAAATACAAAAATTAGCCGGGCACAGTGGCATGCTCCTGTAATCCCAGCTACTCAGGAGGCTGAAGCAGGAGAATCACTAGAACCCTGGAGGTGGAGGTTTCAGTGAGCCAAGATCGTGCTACTGTACTCTAGCCTGGGTGACAGAGCAAGACTCCATCTCAAAAAAAGAAAAAGAAAAAAAAAAAGAGAATAGTGTTGCATAAAAAAATTCTATAAGTATTTAAACAAATAAATTAATACACACACTCAGAAGGAAGCTATGGTTGAAATGATTTCTGAAGTAGATGGCTGAGGTAGATAGATTTGGAACACAAAGCCAACAGTAGCGCAGCCACCGTGGTTGGGTCCCTTTTACCAAAATGCACCTTTGCATCTACTCAGGAAAGCTTTTGTTTGTTTGAGATTAAATATTGTAGTTCTGGATTTACAATCTTGCCTGCAAAACACTACAACAAATTGTAGTTCCAATTTTGCCTTCAAAGCACTGATTGACATCAAAGAAAACTGGATAAGATTGGAAGTTGTGAGGGTTAGCAGAGTTAGAAGCAGAGAAATAGTTATGAGCGAAACCTAAAACCTCAAACCACCTAGAGGATACTGGAAACATGACTTTGCATGGAACTTACTAAATTCTAAGAGAATGACTGGGTAAAGGAAGTGGGGTAGAGCTGAACAGTTGCCTGGAACAGAATCCGAGAGATATCAATACATTTTTTAAATTATCATAATAAAATTATTCCTATAATAAAATTTAAGCAAATCGATTTAAAAAAATAAAAAGAAACCCTCATGTAACCACCACTGAATTTGAGCAAAATGTAATGTTAATATGAGCTTCAGATAATTTTCTTGCTTTTATCTTGTGAAGAAATGATTACAGATGGAAGGCCATCTGTAAAACCATCCCCAATCTCTGGGTACCTCTCCTTGCCGTCCTTATCCCATTTTCCTCTCTGGTAGTAAGTCATAACTTCCATTTGAGTTTACCCTCACCATTTAATGAATGAATGGATGAATGAATGAATGAATGAATGAATGAGTAAATGAATGAATGAATTTTTAGAGACAGGGTCCCTCTCTGTCACTCAGGCTGGAGTGTGATGGCACAATCAGCTCGACTGCAGCTTCAACCTCCTAGGCTCCAGTGATCCTCCTACTGCAGTCTCCCTAGTAGCTAGGACTACAGGTGTGTGCCAATCACACTCAACTAATTTTTTAAAATTATTTTTGTAGTGACAGGATTTCATCACGTTGCCCAGGCTGGTCTGAAATTCCTGGCCTCAAGTAATTCTCCCACCTCTGCCTTCCAAAGCACTGGGATTACAGGCATGAGCCACTGTGCCCAGTCAATATTTTATATATTTACACATAAATAAATACTGTCTTGTATGTATTAATACTCCTTTTGTTCATGTTTTAAATTTTATAATAAATGTTATATACTATCTAATATATGTATCTTTCCATAGTATACTTTTTTCCACTCAACTACCTGTCTTTGGTTTTAACCCTATTGATAAATGAAGCTCTGGTTTATTAATTTGAATTCCTGGATTCAATTATCTAATGATTATACAAACAATAACCATTTATTGCTGGACATTAAAGATTTTCATTATTTACCCATTATGTTCAATGCCGCTAAAATCACCTTTTAATCTGTTCTCTTGTATATATTTTCAAGAATTTCCCCAAGGTTGATGCTAGGAGTAGAATTGATTAGGTTTTAAGCTATTCCCATGTTCAATTTTGCTAGATATGTGAAATGGCTACTTAAGTATTTCCCCATTTCCTTAGAGCAGTGTATGTTTCTGCAATCCTTACTGAAATTAGTATTTTCAGGCTTCTCAGTTTTTGCCATTTCACTGGTATAAAATGAAATCTCACTGTTTAAATTTGCCTTTTGCAGATACCTGTAAGTATAAATACTTCTCATATGTATATTGGTCACTTAAATTTCCTCCATTTAAATTGCACCTCTGTATTATTTTCCCACTTTTTAATGGGTTGTATCTTGTGTTCTTATTGATTTGTAGTGGTCCATCACATGGCTATTAAGTCACATGAAGATTAAATTTCTACTCTTGTTTAAAAAATATTTTTAATTTTTATGGGTACATAGTAGATGTATACATTATGTGGTACATGAGATATCTTGTCATAGGCATAGAATGTGAAATAATTACATTAGGGTAAATGAGGTATCCGTTACTTCAAGAATTCATCATATCTTTGTGTTATAAATATTCCAATTGTATTTACTCAGTTATTGTAAAATTTACAACAAATTATTGTTGAGTGTAGTCACTCTGTTGTGCTGTTGACTACTAGATCTTATTCACTTTATCTAACTACATTTTAATATCCATTAACCATCTCCATTTTATTTGCCATCACCCCCTCCCCCCACCCTTTCCAGCCTCTGGTAACCATCATTCTACTCTTTATCTGCATGTGTTCTATTGTTTTAATTATTCGTTTCTACAAATGAATGAGAAATAGCAAAGTTCCTCTTCCTGTGCCTGGATTATTTCACTGAACATTATGTCATCCAGTTCCCAGTTCCTTCCATGCGGTTGCAAATAAGAGGATCTTATTTTTTTATGGCTGAATAGCACTCCATTGTGTATATGTACTGTGTTTTCTTTATCCATTCATCTGTTGATCAATGTCTATGTTGATTCAAAATATTGGCTGTTGTGAGTACTGTTGCAATAAACATGGCAGTGCAGATATCTCCTTGATATACTTATTTCCTTTCTTTGTGGCATATAAGTAGCAATGGGATTGCTGGATTATATGGTATTTCTACTTTTAGTTTTTGAGGAACCTCCATATTATTTTTCACAGTGGTTATCACAACAGAATACAGTGTTCCCTTTCTCCATGACCTCACCAGCATTGACTATTGCCTGTCTTTTGGATAAAAGCTATTTTAACTGGGGTGAGAGGATATGGTGCAGATTAAGTCCAATGTTTCTTCTTTGATTTTCTGTGTGGATGATCTGTCCAACAATGAAAGTAGGATGTTGAAGTTTCCAACTGTTATCATATTGGGGTCTATGCCTCTATTTACTTCTAATAATAATTGCTTTATATATGCTCCAGCATTGAATGCATATATATTTGCAATTGTTACATCCTTCTGCTGACTTTATCTCTTTGTCATTATGTAATAACCTTGTCTCTTTTTCTTATTTTTGTCTTGAACTCTGTCTTATCTGATATGAGTATAGCTACTATTCTTGCACTTTTATGGCTTCTATTTTCATGCAACCTCTTTTTCCATCCCTTTATTTTCAGTCTATATGTGTCTTTATAGGTGAAGTGTGCTTCTTGTAATTAACCAATCCTTGGGTCCAGTTTTTTTGTGTTTTGTTTGTTTGTTTGTTTGTTTGCATCCATCCACTCTATATCTTTTGACTGGAGATGTTAGTCCTTTCACATTCAATGTTAGTGCTGATAAGTAAGTACTTACTATTGGCATTTTGTTATGTGTTTTCTGGTTGTTTTGTGGCCTTCTCTTTCTTCACTTCTCCTATTGTTTTTGTGAAAGTGATTTTCTCTGGAGGTATGTTTTCTTTCTTTCTTTATATATTTTGTATATCTGTTGTACGTTTTGGATTTTAGGCTACTATGAGTCTTACAAATCACATCAACTATTTTGTAAATTGATGACAACTTAACTCTGCAAAACAAAATCAAGCACCAAATAACTCCATACTTTAAATTTATTTTCCCCACTTTTAACATTTTCTTCATCTACTTATATTTTATTATACTATGTCTTAAAAAGTTGTAGTTATTATTTTTGATAGGTTTGTCTTTCAGTCTTCCTACTCAAGTTATGAGTAATTTATCTACCACAATTTTGGTGCTATAATAGTCTGTATTTTTCAGTGTACTTATTGTTACCAGTAAGTACTGCCCTTTCAGATGATTTCTTATTGCTCATAAACTTGCTTTTCTTTCTGGTTGAAGAACTCTCTTTAGCGTTTCTTGTAGGATCGGTCTGATATTGACAAAATCCCTCAACTTTTGTTTGTCTGGAAAAGTCTTTATACCTCCTTTATGTTTGAAGAATATTTTTACTGAATATACTATTCTAGGATAAAAGGTTTTTTCCTTCAGTACTTTAAATATATCCTACCACTCTCTCTTGACCTGTAAAGTTTCCACTGAGAGGTCAGCTGTCAGATGTATTGAAGCTTCTTTATATACTATATTATTTTTTTAAATTTTCTTCTGCTGCCTCTAGGATCCCTTCTTTATTTTTGACCTTTGAGAGTTTGATTATTGAATGTCCTTATTAATGTTAAATCTGCTTAGTGTTCTATAACTTTCTTGTAGTTGAATATTGATATCTTTCTCTCAGTTTAGAACATTCTCTGTTATTATCCCTTTGAGTAAACTTTCTATCCTGAATTCTCTCTACATTTCTTCCTTAAATCCAATAACTTTTAGATTTGCCCCTTTGAGGCTACTTTCTAGATCCTGTAGGCATGCTTTATTATTATTATTATTATTTTTATTATTATTACTTTTACTCCTCTGACTGTGTATTTTCAAAAATAGCCTGTCTTTGAGCTCACTAATTCTTTCTTCAGTTTAATCAATTCGGTTGTTTAGAGACTCTGATGTATTTTTTTGTTTATCACTGAAATTTTTCAATTCTAGAACTTCTAATGTTTTCTAAATTATTTCAAACTTTTTGTTACATTTATCTGATATAATTCTGAATTTCTTCACTGTAGTATCTTGGATTTTGTTGAGCTTCCTCAAAACAGCTATTTTGAATACTCTGTGCAAGAAGTAACAAGTATCTGTCACTCCAGATTTGGATATTGGCACCCTAGTTAGTCTATTTGGTGAAGTTACGTTTTCCTTCATGGTCTTGATGCTTGTGGATGGTCATTGATATAGGAGAATTGAAGAATTAGGAATATATTCCGATTTTTGCAGTTTGGGCTTGTTCTTACCTGTCTTTCTTGAGCAGGCTTTCCAAGTATTCAAAGGGAGTTAAGTGTAGTGATGTAAGTCTGGTCACTGCAACTGTATGTGCATTGGGGGGCACCCTAAGCCTAGCAGTACCATGACTCTTACAGACTCACAAAAGTACCATCTTGGTTATCTTGGGTAATGTCTGGAAGAATTTCCTAGATTACCAAATAGAGTCTCTTGTTATCTTCCCTGCTTTCTCAAAAACGAACAATCTCTCCTTCTCTGTACTGAGCTGCCTGAAATTGGGGATGGAGTGACACAAAAACTCCTGTGGCCACCAACCAGGGATAATGCTGGATCACTTCCGAAGTCAGCACAGTGCTAGGTCTCACCCAAGGCCTGCGGTGACTATTTCCTGGCTACTGCTGATGTTTATTCAAGGCTCAAGGGATTTTTAGTCAGAAGGTGATGAATCTCACCAGAACTCAATCTCTGCCTTCAGTGCAGCAGGTTCCCTTCTGGGCTGGCATAGGTCTACAAATGCCATTCCGGAGCTAGGACCTGGGATCAGGAACTTTAGAAATCTGCTTGGTGCTTTATTTTACTGGGGTGGAGCTGGTACCCAGTTGCAAAACAAAATCCTCTGTACTTTGGCCTCTCCTTTCCTTAAGCAGAAAGACTTTCTCACCATGGTCACCACCTCCCAAGTCCTATGGTGGCTACTGCCTTGCTACCACTGATGTCTATACAATGCTCAAGGGCTCTTTTGTCAGCAGAGACTGAGTCTAGACAGGCTTGGGTCTCTCTCTTCAGGACAGCAGGATCCTTTCTGGCCCAAATCAGGTCTAGAAATAACCTCCAGGAGCTAAGGCCTGGAATCAAGGACTTGAGGAGTCTGCTTGGTATTTTATTTTGATGTGACTGAGCTGGTACCCAAGTTACAAGATAAAGTCCTCTTTACTCTTCCTTCTCCTTTCTTTAAGCAGAAAGAGTTTCTTCACATGTGCACCACCACTGGGAATGTGCTGGGTCACACTTGAAATCAGCAAGGTACCATGTCTTACCCAAGGCCTGTGGCAACTGCTGCCGGGCTACCACTGATGTATATTCAAGGCCCAGGATATTATAGGATTAATCAGCGGCAGTAAGTTCTTCCAGGGACTGCATTTTTTTTCCTTTATGGCAGTAGGTTCCCTTTGGACCCAGGGTGACTAGAAACTTCATCTTGGAGCTATGGCCTGGAATGAGGGCTTCAGGACTCTGCTTGGTGTTTTATTTTACTTTGGCTGAGATGGTACTCAATTTGCAAGACAAAGTCCTCTCTACACTTATCTCTCTTTCCAGAGCTGTGAGTTTCACTGCCTAGAGTGCATTACCCCTTGAGGAAGGGGTAATGCAAGCATTCCTTTAGCTGCTGTCTCCCTGGGTCATGTGTACCGCAAGTCCCCTGGATCCAAGCCCAGTATAGCACCAGGATTTGCCTAGGAATTGCAGTCAGTGTGGTCTAGACTGCCTTTTGAGTTTATTTAGGACTCCAGAGTACTTCAGCCCTCAGTGATAAGTCTAGCTGTAACTGAGGTACTGACAACTGAGATAAATGACCTTCTTCTGGCTGGGGCTGGTCTAAATGCTCCCTTCTTGGTTGCTGGCCGTATTCTGCCCTGTGTTGCTTTCCATTGTGAAAGGGCAGCATGGAGTTCTAATGCACAGTCTTAGAATCACTTTGCTTTCCCTTCCCTACGCACACAGATTCTCTCTCACCACACTATGTCCTGCGGGGGCACTATTGCTGGAGGATTCTTGTAAGCTATCTTGTTCTGCCTCCTTTCCCTAAATATCACTCTTAATTTGCAGTTTGCTTCTTAATTTTGTTTACAGAGTGTTTTAAATTCAGAAAATTTTAATTTTAATGAAATTACATTTATCCTTGTTTGCAACTGTATTGTACTTTTAATACCAGACTAACAACATCTTCTCTCATTTCACAGTTGTAAAGATATATTTATATGTTTTTCCTAGTGTTTTAAATGCCTTTAATATTTCATCTTTTATCTACTCAACATGTGGATGTTGGGAGATTAAATTCCACTTTTTTCATATATACAAGCAATTTTGCTAACATTATTGTTTGAATAATCCATATTTTCTCCCTGCTTCATAAAGTCACATTTCTCCGTATGGGCACTGGTTTCTGATATCTCTACTTGGTACCCATGGGTCAGTCTATACACATTTTAACTGCTCAATTTTTTTTCAAGTTTTGCTATTTGCTTTGGCAAGTTTCCCACATTTTTCTACTTCAAAATAGATTTACCTGTTCAAAGCCTTTTGCTCTTTAATATAAATATTACAATCTATTTATCAAGTTCTATTAAAATCACTTTGCATTTTCATTTGCATTTTATTGAATTCATAGGGTTATGGGTATAAAAGATCTTTGCACCATCAAGTCTCTCTATACATAATATAATAAGCTTTTCAAGTTATTTTAAAATAATCCAATTGGACTTCTTTTTTTTTTTGAGATGGAGTCTTGCCTTGTCACCCAAGCTGGAGTGCTATGTCACGATCTCGGCTGACTGCAACCTGTGCCTCCCGGATTCAAGCGATTCTCCTGCCTCAGTCGCTCAAGTAGCTGGGATTACAGGTACACACAACCACCCACGGCTAATTTTTTGTGTCTTTAGTAGGGATGGGGTTTCACCATGTTGGCCAGTCTGGTCTCGAACTCCTGACCTTGTGATCCACCCACCTTGGCCGCCCAAAGTGCTGGGATTATAGCCGTGAGCCATGCATGCCTGGATGGACTTCATTTTTTCTGTAATTAAAATGTTGTATTTTTCCTGTAAATTGTGTTGGCATTTTTATGGATTTATCTTAGCTATTTTATCGCTTTTGTTGTAAATAATTTTTTAAATTATATTTTATGTTTTTTGTAAGCAGTATATAAGAATGTGTTTATTTTAATATTTAACTCTTATATAGAAATTATCCTAAAACTCTCTACTTGTAAGAGTTTCACAATCCCTTATACATAATTCTGAAATTTAAAAAAAATTCTAAAAACAGATTTTTTTTAAAAGTAAGTCTGGCACCAGATCTTATTCCAAAACCAAATCTGATCTGAACAAATGTGAGGTCTTTATATTAATTACTGTGAATATTTATAAGTTTCATTGACAAAATTAATGTGTTTGTTTATGCGATACTGCTCCCAATCTGCTAAGAATGTTACATAATGTATCTTTATGCACCTTGTTGTCTTTCTAAAACTCAATATTTCTGAATTCTGAAACACCTATGGACCTAAGTACTTCAGTTAAGGGATTTAAGGGGTTGAGGATTTATTATTGTGTTCTTGTAGATCCTCTTGGATAGTTTTTACAACCTTCATTAAATTAAAAAAAAGTTTTCTATTTCTTTTTTTAGATCATTTTTTATAAATGGATATCGAAGTTTAACAAACGATTATTTTCCATTTTCTGAGACTGTCATAGATAGACCTCCTCCTTTAAGCTCTTAATATATTACTCGCTATTAACTGATTTTGTGAAGTGAGATAATCTTAGATTTAAGTGACCAACTCAACATGGTAAAGATGTATTATGTTTTGTATATAATTTCAAATTCAGTTTACTAATGCTAGCTTAGCTATTGTCTTTGCTATACTATGTTAGACTGATTTTGTTGTCAATATTGTAAGATTGTCATCAAATAAATGAAGGCAATCGCTCTTTTAGTACTTTCAGGAAGACTTTGTATAAATATTGGATTATGAAAAAAACAATTTCAAAAACGATCTGGATTGAGGTGGGTGTTTTTTCTTCCTCTCTTTTAGTCGGTATATATTTAACTGCTGATTCAAACTTTCAACAGTTGCCTTTTTGCGAGTGATTGCTTTTTTAAAGTTACTTTTGGTAAGTTACGTATTTCTGGGATATTATGCATTTTATCTAAGTTTTTCAGTGCTTGGGCATAAAGTTGTTCAAGATAGTCTCATATTATATTCTTAGTGTACATTATATCTGTAGTTATACACTTTTTTATTTTTATAATTTTTGTTCATATTTTCAATCTTTTGTCTTCAATACTCTTACTATTAGAGCATCAGTTATACTGGTCTTTTCAAAGAACAACCTTCAGCAATTTTCCTTATTGTTTCTTTTTTTTCTCATTCATTAATTTTTGTTCTCATCCTTATGACTTCCCGACAGTTTCTTTGAAATTACAATGTTTTAAAAAGTTTCTGTTGTTAAAATTTTTTGGTGGCATCACTAATTTGCGACTTAAAAAAATTCAACTTTAATGATGAATTTACCAAAGCAATTTTGTTTTGATAACATTTATTTTATATATTTAGTTATGTTATTCAATGCATTCAAATTTAGAGTTTATTTATTCCTGTTAAATATTGCATTTTACATTTACACATTAATCTTATTTTGCCAGAGGTATTTTTAATTTTAAAGTATGCTTTAAATAATAATAATGCAGCCATTCCCTTTTTTTTTTTTTTGTTAGACAGCATTTACAATGTATAGTTTCTTCTTGCGTTCTAGTAGTGCAATGGCAAGATCTTGGCTCATGGCAACCTCCACCTCCGGGGTTGAAGCGATTCTCCCGTCTCAGCCTCCTGAGTATCTGGGATTACAGGCATGCCCCATCACACCCGGATAATTTTGTATATTTAGTAGAGATGGGGTTTCTCCATGTTGGTCAGGCTTGTCTCGAACTCTCAACCTCAGGTAATCCGCATGTCTCGGCCTCCCAAAGTGCTGGGATTACAGGAGTGAGCCACCAGATCTGGTGTATACTGTTCTTTTCCTATTCCTGGATTCCATTCAGTATATCATGTTGCATGCAGTTTTCATGTTTCCTTAGGCTCTTTATAGCCATATCAATTCCCAAGGCTTTTCTCATTTTTGGTGACCTTGACAGTTTTAGGAATGCTGGCCAGTTATTTTGTAAAATGTTTCCCAAATGAGACCTGTCTGATTTGTTTTTTCATCATTAGACTGGTGTTATAAGTTTTGGGGGCAAAAATGGCAGAAGCAAAGTTATGCTCATCCCATCATATAGAGGGTATATACTATCAAAATAATTTACCCCTTTTTTTTTTTTTTTTTTTTTGAGACGGAGTTTGTTGCCCAGGCTTGAGTGCAATGGCTCCATCTCGGCTTACCACAACCTCCACTTCCTGGGTTCAAGTGATTCTCTTGCCTCAGACTCTCAAGTAGCTGGGATTACAGGCACGCACCACCACACCCAGCTAATTTTGTATTTTAGTAGTGATGGGGTTTCTCCACGTTGGTCAGGCTGGTCTCAAACTCCCAACCTCAGGTGATCCGCCCGCCTTGGCCTCCCAAAGTGTTGGAATTAAAGGCGTGAGCCACTGCATCAGGCCAATTTATCACTCTTGATGTTAACTTTGATCGCCTAAATAAGATAATGTTTCTCCACTGAAAAGTTACCCTTTCCTCCTCCAGTTTTCTACACTGTACTCTTTGAAAGAAAGTCACTATGTGCAACCCTCATATAAGGAATAGGGAATTATGTTCCACCTCTTTGAGAGTGGAATAGCAGTATAAATTATTTGAAAGTCTTCTGCAAGCAGATTTGTCTCTTTTGCCTGACTTCTGTATTCATTCTTTCTTTTTTTTTTTCTTTAAGGGAGTCTTGCTCTCTGTCTGCCCAATCTGGAGTGCAGTGGTGTGATCTCAGCTCACCGCAACCTCTGCCTCCTGGGTTCCAGCCATTCTTCTGCCCCAGGCTCCCAAGTAGCTGGGACCACCAGCATGCGTCACCATGCCTAGTTAATTTTTGTATTTTTAGTAGAGACGGGGTTTCACCATAATTGTCCAGGCTCATCTCAAACTCTGAATCTCAGGTGATCCACCTGCCTCAGCCTCCCGAAGTTATTCATATACTGGTGTGTATTTCTTTTTCACACTTGCTTATTTTCTGTCACTGCAAGATACTCTGGGGTTATCTTGCCCTTTTCTTTCCCAGTCCTAGAATCAGTTGTTTCTTCAAAAATCTCTGGTTACTTTTTCTATAGGATAGTATAAAAAAAACCAAGGTCTGAATGCTGTGTGTGCTCATTGCTACTAAGATATTCTTTGCTTCTATGTCCTTTGAACTGACAGAGCAGATAAATATATGTGTGTATAATAACCCACATATCTACACATACTTCTATATGTAACTGTCTATATCTCTATAAATATAAGTTCATCTAAAAATGAGTTGATCCTGATGTCTCCAACTCTAGCGCATTACCATATGGACCATTCTAGTCTTCGTCCCTTGATTATCTGTAAACTTGCATTCCAGCAATAAGAAGTCTGGCTCCCACAATCTGCCTTCTATTTACAGAATTTTCTATGTCAGTAGATGTGGGTAGCAGTATCAGAATTAACCCACACCCTCATAAGAAATCCCTTTATCAATTAGAGTACATGTTCATGTATAGTTTCTTTTGCCTTTAATCTTGAATACCCTACTTATTTCCAAATTTACTTAGGTCAACAACTTTTTCCCAAATACACTTTAGTGAGGTTGTTTCATACATTTGTAATACAGTTAGCTTGTTTTGTCACATTCTACAGTGTATCCTGGTATATCATAACCTTACACATACACATTTTTAAAAATTCACACGCATTAGGCTTTATTCTTTGAACTGTAAAGTTCTATTGGTTTTAACAAATGAGTCATGTATCTACCATTACAGTATTAGGTTTCACAGATCTAAAACATGTAATGTGTTTCACAACTTCAGCTCTCATTTCCTACACTGGAACCCCTCACAACCATTGATATTTTTACTGACCTCATAGTTTTGCTTTTTCCAGAACGTCAGATGAGTAGACTTTTGAGGCTGGCTTCTTTGACTCACTAATAATATTTAGGATTCATCTGTGTTAGTTTGTGTCTTGTTAGCACATTTATGTGTACTGCTAGATGATATTACATTGTATGGATGCATCGCAGTTGCTTTATACATTCATCTGTTGAAGGACATTTTAGTTGCTTTCAGTTTTTGGTAATAATAAATAAAGATGCTAAACCTTTCATGTATAGGTTTTTGTGTAGACATACATTTTCAAATTAGTTGGATAAATACCAGGAAGCACAATTGCTAGATGACATGATAAGAATATGTTTTGCTTTGTAAAAAACTGTTCCAGTGTTTTCCAAAGTGGCCATATCATTTTTCATTCCTACCAACAGTAAATGAGAGTTTCCCTTGCATTACATCGTAGCCAGCAATGTGTGTTGTTGATTTTTGAATTTTAGCCATTCTCATATATACATAGTATCTGGTTCTTGTTTTAATTAGGAATTCCTCGATGACAAATGATGTTGAACATCTATTTATATGTTTACTTGCTATCTATACACCTTCTTTGGCGAGACATCTGTATAGATCTTTTGCCTGTTTTTTTTTTAAATTGGATTGTTTTATTTGTTTTATTATTGGTGAGTTTCAAGCACTTTTTGTATATTTTGGATGTAAGGCCTTTATCAGATATATGTTTGCAAATTTTTTTTTCAGTAGCTTGTTTTTTTACTCTCTTAACAATGTATTTGCAGAACAGAAGTTTTTGTTTATTTTAATGAAGTCTAACTTATTAATTTCTTAATGGATCATGCTATCAATGCTGTTTGTAAGAACTCATCATCAAACCTGAACTCCCATCAATTTTCTCCTATGTTTCCTTCTTCAAGTTTTATAGTTTTGTATATTACATTAACTGTATGATCCACTTTTAGTTGATTTTTGTAAAAGGTGTTAAGTCTTTATCTGTATTATTATTATCATTACTTTGCATATGGACATCCAATTTTCCAGTACTAATGGTTAAAATGACTATAATTTTCTATTGAATTGCCGTTATTCTTTTGTCGAAGGCCAGTTGATTATAATTGTATGGGTCTATTTTTGGATGTTATTCTATTCCATTGATGTTGATTCTTTCAACCAATATCATGCTGTCTGATAACTGTATTTTTATTCAATGTCTAGAAATTGAGTAGTTTGAGTACTCTAACTTTGCTTTTTGGCATCATGTTAACTATTCTAGCTTTTTTGTCTTTCAATATAAATTTTAGAACATATTTGTCAATATCTACCAAATCCCTTGCTGAGAGATTTTATTAAATCTATAGATCAATTTGGAAAGAATTAGTATTTTAACAATATTGAGTCTTCTAATACATTAATGTGAAATATGTTCCCATTTGTTTAGATTTTTAAAAAATTTATTTCTCTATTGTTCATATACATATTGTATACATGTTTTGTTAGATTTATACCTAAGTATTTTATCTTAGGTATAAATGAAAGGGCAGAGAGGGCTATTGTAAATGGTATTGTTTATTTAATTTCCAATTTCAATTATTCATTATTGGCATACCTGAAAACAAATGACTTGTGTATATTAACTTTGTCTCATGTGACCTTGCTTATATTAGCCCCAGGATGTTTGTGTGTGTGTGTATGTCCATTATTTAATTGGAATTTTCTCCAGGAAAAATCACGTTACCTTTGAATAAATATTGTTAACATTTCTTTTTCTCCCTTTCCAATATGTATGTCTTTTATTTTCTTTATCATCTTACTGCATTGGCTAGGATTTCCAGTATGATGTTGAATAGTAATGATGAGAGATGAAGTTATTGCCTTCATCCCAGTCTTAGGGGAACATATAACAGTTTCTTACCATTAAGTATAACCACCCACCCTCATTCCCTGCAAAGCCATGAGGTATCTTTCTGGGATCTGCATTGTAAAAATAACAGAATTCCTGAAGGTAAAACCTACAAAAGTAACTGGATTCTTCTAAGACCAAAATCATGGGGAGTTATTTGATTCTTATGCTAGTCCACAATCTTCCTCTAGCAATTAATCAAAATTAACATTTAAATGGTAATTTCTAACCATTTATGTCAGTAGCGGTTTCTGTTTCCGATAAGCAAATCTTGGCTATTATTTTGAGCATTAGTCTCTCTCTCCAGGTTTGGGTGGCAGTTTGCTCTGCTCAGTTCTGTGATAAATCCATGATTGAATATTGGTTCGCACAACTTTTGCTTGATTTTAGGACAGGAGTGATGACTTCCAGGCTCTACATGTCAAAACTGAAACTAGAAGTCTGTTGTGTTTTTTATTTTTATTAAATTTACCGGTACATATAATAAGTTTTTAAAATTCATCACTCTTCTTAACATCTTATTCTAGTTTAATTTTCTTTTTTGAAGTTCATTCCTAATAAGTTATTTTAATAAGGTTTTTAGTCATATTCACTCAGTTGAACTTTGTGAAACATACCTTTATTTTCACTGTCATTTTGAATGACAGTTTAGTCGGCTGAATTCTAAAGTAAAAGTTATGTTCCGTGAGAATTTTCAAGATATTATCTGAGTCTCTTTTGACTTCTACTATTGCTATTGAGAAGTCTGCTATCAGACTAATTGATATATATTGTAAGTTAATCTATTTTTTCTCCGCAGTTTAACCAGATCTTCTCTTTTTACTTAGTGTTCTACCCTTTCTCTAGAATGTTTTAAAAGACAAATCAGTCTCATTTATTTTGTTTGCTCTTCTTAAATAAATTGGGTTTCTATTCTTAGTCAATTCTGGGAGAAAAATGACCTACAGTTTTAATATAGTCTAATATCAATTTTGACTCCATGTAAAAAATGAAGAATCTTAGGATCTGGGGATTAAACACTTTTGTAAGATCACAAAGCTAGTAAATAATAGACTTATAACTTGCATCCCATACAACTTGAATCCATGTTTCTTTGGATTACAATGTTACATACCGTCTGAAATATACAGTTTGTGGATAAATAATGTTATCTGGAAAATTCAAATAAATCTGAAATAAATTGTGCCACTGAATCTTGATTATTCTCTTTTGTTTATGATATTACTAGTCTTTTACATGATTGCACATTCTTCTGATTAGGTAAAAAAATACTAGATGATTCTTTAAGGTTTTGCAGGATTCGTTAAAATGATATTATCGTAGCTGGTATTCAATACATCTGTCATATTTAATTACAGAGTAAAAAAGACACATTTTATATTGATAATGAATATATGTAAGCTTTTGACTTCGGTGAAATGTTGTTTTTTGCTTTTCTCCCAGTTTTAGAATTAACAATTTCTAAAAGTGAGTAAGTAGTAAAAGTCCCCACAAGAGTATACAATACTCTTCTTAAAGAATCTTTAACTATATACTGTTGTTTCATCAAGTATCACTAGCTGGGTCTCCATCTGAGTTCCAAAACATCAGTTCCTCTGATTGTTCTACTCTAAGGCCTAAAAGTATAAGAACTCCTTGGTATCATCTTAGTTTCTCCAACTACAACATGTGAAAAGTAAAGTAATTTTCCAAATACATTAAAAAGCTGCACAACTTTGTATATGGGCGGAAAGAGGCTTGTTGAGACTGGTATCAGATGACTGTTTACCTGACATCTTTTTATTTGCTTGAGAGAAATAGAACAGTAAATAAAATTTTTATTAAGTATGGCACTTAAAGTTTTTTATGAGTGAAAATCTCTACTTTAATAGAAGCCATATATAGTGGTTCATGCAGAACTTGCCAGGCTCTATCTGCTATTTGAATCCCATTTTACAGTTGAGGAATCATGAAGAGATGGAGGAAAGTTAATGAAGACGCAAAAGGCCACACAGCAGGCTGATGTCAAAATCTAAAATACATTCACAAATTCCTGGGAATTTTAACTCTACCCTGAACCTTCTATTCCTCTGCCTCCATTTAACAGGGAAAAACATATGCAAATATATGCTTATGCTAATACAGTACAAATCACATCTAACACATGTCTAACATGTATTTTTTTGTTGTTTTTTTGAGAAAGAGTCTTGCTCTGTTGCCCAGGCTGGAGTGCAGTGGCACAACCTTGGCTCACTGCAACCTCTGCTTGCCAGGTTCAAGTGACTCTCCTGCCTCAGCCTCTTGAGTAGCTGGGATTACAGGTGCGTGCCACCACACCTGACCGATTTTTGTATTTTTAGTAGAGATAGGGTTTTACCATGTTGGCTAGACTGTTCTCAAACTCCTGACCTCAGGTGATCCACCAGTCTCGGCCTCCTAAAGTGCTGGGATTATGGACATGAACCACCGTGCCCGGCCACATGTATCTTTCTTATATACTTTGAGGTCATTTACTTTTATAAATAATGAAAAGAAAAACTGAACAGTATTCATCTCTTCTTCACCAATTGTTGAGTAATAGAAGGCATACTTTCCAAATATATATGTGTGTGCATGTGTGTGACAGTGTGTGTGTATTTACATATACATACATTCTGTAAAATTCATATATATATATTTACCATAGGGCCCTTGCTGGGCTGATGGTTTGCCAATATATCCGTTAGTTATTTAACTATCCCCAGGGATAGCATTTGGAATAAAATCTGTCTTTTGAATAGAGATGTAAGTGAAACCAAGTTCTTTGATAGGACTCTTGACTGAAAAGACTTTGACAGAAACCTCCTATTAGGATTCAATTATATTAAACTGTGAAATGTTAAAAGCACTTCATCACAATGTGTAGTGCTTTCTCCCTGTGCCTAAATGTAATCTGGTACTTGCCTCACCTGGAGTCTTTTGTAATGGGTGCCCAGAGGAACTGTATTATGGAACAGGCAAGACTCAAAAGTATTCTTCTCAGTTCTTTAAAAATCAAGTCCCAGCCTCCTTAATAGGCATTCTGACAAGGTGTAGTATATGTTCCCTGGGTAATCAATCAAGCTTGCATAGAAACCATAAAGGAGCTCCTCAGGCTGCTGGAGTGAGTGCTTTCTTATGAACAGCCTCATTGTTCTCACAATTAAGGCCAAGGAGGCAGCAACGGAAGAAGGGTTTCTGTGGATATCTGAGGGTGAGGTGTGGGAGGAAGGAGCCTTGGGAATGTAAACAATAGCCATCCTTCTAAATCCTAAGAGGTCCCACTTGCAATGCAAAATATATGAATGTCTGATGAAAGCAAAGCAATCAAGTATACTTAAAATTGCTGCTGCTACACCATGTTCTTTCAATATGTTACTAGTCAGAAGATTATAAACTCACCAACTTCACCTTTTGGACTATATCCAAGCAAGCTATCACAAAACATAAACAGTTGGATTCTTTTATCTGATAGATATAATTAGAAATGAAGTCGGCTTTAAGAAACACTATTCCAAATTATGACTGGCAGATTTTTTTTAATCTTAACTGTGTGCTTAAGGAAAATACACATTTAAGATATGATGTCTTCTCATTCCATTAATATAATTTAATTTTTACTTCTGTACTCAGGAGGCTGATTGGGAGCATTTCCTGAGGCGAGGAGTTTGATACTAGTCTAGACAACATAGTGAAAACCTGTCCCTAAAAAAATTAAAGATTAGCCAGGCAGACATGGTGGTACACACCTGTGGTCCCAGCTACTCAGGAAGCTGAAGCATGAGGATGACTTGAGCCTGGAAGTTTGAAGCTGTCGTGAGCTATGACTCTGACACTTCACTCCAGCCTAAGTGACAGAGTGACACCCATCTCTGAAATAATAATAATAGCAATAATAATAGTAATAATAATAAATTTTTGCTTTTTTTCCTCAGGGCAAAATGACAGGTAGATAGGTGCAAAGAGTTTAATTTAATTTAATCATATAAGTCTGTAGCTATATGAAGACATATACAACTTAATAGTAGCTGTATCTAGAGAGGAGGTAAGGAAAATGGAATTTTGAATGGATCAAATTTTGTGAGAAAAGTCATGTATTCTTTGTGTAATTAAAGGTAATAAAAGCAGGAAAAGTAATATATAATATTCTCTTTTATAAAGAGATGAATTTTGCTGTAATTCTATCTAGTAAATTATATCAAAAAGATAATGGTCAAAGGGATTACAATTTCCAGTAGGATAATATTATAGCTGTGATTTTTGATCAATGATGATCCTATCATCTAAAACAGGTACATGTATATAACCTAGGTACTTAACAAGTACAATACTTGAGCTTTGTTTGACCTACTAAATCATTTATTCATTCATTTAAATATTTATGAAGTGACAATTCAATAAGTGAGAATTAATGAAAATAATTAGGACAGTGTTTACAACAAGCTAAAAAACAAAAATTAACCCATCTGGAAATTATCAGAATAGTGTCGAGATTGCATCCTATATGGGCCATGATGTGATGGCATCAAATTTATAATGTCCAAAGAAATGATATTACATGTAATATTATACAGATTAGG
Organism: Rhinopithecus bieti; assembly: GCF_001698545.2. NCBI lineage: Eukaryota > Metazoa > Chordata > Mammalia > Primates > Cercopithecidae > Rhinopithecus > Rhinopithecus bieti. The sequence continues at coordinate 5,754,739 of NW_016805866.1, read as the reverse complement.
AGACAAAATTAAGGATACCTAAAGTAGATTAAGATGAAGGCTAAAGTGAATAAAATATTATATAGCCACAGAAATAAAAGGTGGATTAATGTGTTCACCCCTTAAAATGCATTTATTAAGTTTTAACTATGGACCAAGTATTGTGTTATGTTGCAGAGATTGTATTAACAGGTGAATAAAACAGTGGTCACTCAATTTGGGAAACATATGTGGAAGGATGCACATATGTTAAAAACACATGGGCATAAATACAATAGGTGCTATAAAAACACAAGTACAGGGCAGGGTGGCACACAGAGAAAGAAATGATTTATTTTGCCTAGATGAATCAGAGAAAGTTTCATGTAGCTGACACGTTGCATCTTGGCTGGTAAGTAAGAGGTTGCCAGGCAGATCATCATGTCTGGGCAGTGGCTGAAAGATGACCCCTGGGTAAAGGAAGATTACCATACATGTGAGTGCAAGAAGGAATAGAAAGAAAGAATGTATTGCTAAATGTACCTGGGATAAGCAAAATACAATATATTTGCTATATAATATTTTATGTAATCAGGTTTTGGTTTAAAGCAATGAGATTTAATATGTAAACTTACATTAAAACTATTATTAAAATTTATATTGAGTTCAAATTCCTTGCCCCATCCCCAGTTAGGATGGGAAAACAAACAATATGAAATATATATGGGTTTATAACAAAAGGTCGAATTACTATGTTAACTCTGCTATTTGTCAGTAAAACAAAATTTAAAAAATTGTCACCTATCATTTGCGAAGCATGCTCAGAAATTTTAATTGGTGTACAGCAAAAAAATATTATATGGAATGAACTTTTACCTGGCATATTATGAGAACTTATGTCATGATTGGAAAAAAATGCTGCCTAAGCATTAAGAAACTGAGTTGAAACAATTAAATTTTATTCTACTAGGTTAAGTGTTTTAATTGGGTTTTGTATTTGTTTAGAGTGAGAGTCACAAACTGGGGGAGACAAAGTTTGGTAGACGTGTTAGTTATTAATTGTTAATCCAAATTCACTGCTTTAAGATGACAATGATTTAGTTTTCTTAGTGACATGGCTGGATGGTCCTTCTCCTGGTCTCACTTGGGTTCACCAGTGTGATGGCATGTTACTGGGGCAAGAAAGAGTATAAGCTGTAGCTGTCAGTAGGGCACATGAGTTCTGTTTCTTATGGTCATTCCATGTAGCTAGTTGGGCTTCCTCACAGCATGGAGGTCTCAAGGCAGTACTCTGAGAGGACTACATGCATTTCAAAAGCATGAAAACAGAAACTAAAAGAATGTGTAAATATGCACTTTGGAAGTCACACAGTCTCATTTCTGCTGCATTCTAATATTTGAAGCATGCCAGAGGGCCAGACCAAATTTAAAGGGAGACAGGGATGAGAATACCACTTTTGATCATGAAAGTAGTAACTTTTATTGTGAGAAGCATGCAAAATGTAAGATATCATTATGGCCATCTTCAGAAACAATCTACTACTGCCAGTATTAGTAGAATGAAGTAGTTAAACTTTTTAAATGCTGTTTTAATCAATTTAAGCAGTATATGTATTATCCAGTTTTCTGATCTATCATACTCCCTTGTCTTATAAGACTCTCCCATCATTCATTCTCAAAAGTATGTTTTCTGTCCATAGTTTAGTGAATACTGATTTAGTTATTAGAATTCAGAGTCATAGAAATGGTGTATTAGAATGTCCATGAACTCTTTATTTTAGAGGATCTAAGGAAAAATTATCTGCTTTCATCAACTAGAGCCTAATTCGATAGTATTTAAAACTTTTGACTAAAGAAAAATTAGACAATAAATTGATTCTTTCTGCAAGATGAAATTTGTCTGGTTAATGTCATCTTTCAAAACATAGGTATACATGAACATTTTAAATAAGAGTTAGTAGATTTGAAAATGTAGACTAACTGGTTGGAGTAGGAAGTTAAATATGACAGCAAGAGACTGAGCAGTGATGGTCTAGATCCAGTAAAGCTTCCATTGACTTTGCAAAAGTTTTATCTGCCAGCTGGAGCAGTAAGTGAGAGAATGAGATGAGAGAAAAAGGATGTGTTCATATGTATCACCGTATTATCTCATAATTAAAGCTGCATGGATGGGCCACCAAGACCACAGAAAATTTGCTTAAACTCATGGTCTTGAAACATTAGTTTGATTCACTTCTTTGTTTTCCTATTGTAAAGGATATTGTTCTATTTGTCTGTTTATAGAACCAGTTACACTAAGCTTGAAATTCTATGAGAGGCATATGGCTTAGAAATGTTTTGTAAATATTAACAATAAGTCTTTGTAGCCAGATTTGCAAAAAAAAAAAAAAAGAAAACAATTAAATTCTGGAAAGAGGAGGTGACTATCTCAGTGACATTGATAACTTTAAATTTATCATATACGTTTTCACATATACTTTTGGAGCAATCAGGTTGTTAGTGTGCCAAGATTGCTATCAAAGCTGCTTAATGATATCATGACCTTGACTTTACAAAATTCTGGAGGAATATTGTGATATTTGCACTTTCCAGGAGATGATTGCTAAGGTTCACATGGCCAAGGATTCTATGGTATTGGTTTCCAACAAAGTTGTTTTATACACATTTTGTAACAGAAAGGCTTTAAATATAATCTCTATTTCAAATATCAATTCATAAGATGATGATACATTGAGATTTTATATTTTAATATTATTCATTTCCCAGTTTTAGATTATTAAACATGTGGGAACAACCTATTACAGCCTCAAGGATCCAGCCTTCTACAATTTTGAAATCAAATCATAAGATCGTTCCTCTAATATGACCCAATAAAACTGTGATCTAAAATAGTGATTGTGAGTTTTATTCAGTCATAAAAGTTGATGGTTGAAATAAACTTAGTATTCACCAACTTTAATATTGCTTTTAATCTAAGAACTCCACAATGTTCTTACCTCTTAATCTATACTTCTATTTACATGATTATACTATTATTTGTTCTTTATATAGATAAATAATTCTTTAATATCAGTTATTTACTTATAATGTAAAGTCCAAACACATTAGCATAAAAACAGTTACTTGGTCCTGTGACCAGTGTAGCTTAATATTCAATTCTCTGTAATTGTTTTCTTTAAATTCTTGTTAATTTTATCTTTGAACTTATTCTTGTAAGCAAAGTCCCATGGGATAGTGGAGCATATGCCAAAGGCTGGGACAGTAGGGTCATATATAGTCCATTACCCTGCCACTCCTGGAACAGATTCTTAGCCTCTCCCTCCCCATACCCAGCTGGTGAACTCTGCCACCCTAGTTATGGAATGATGCCTGGATTGCAGCATCAGAGCAAGCCTTGAATTTTACCTCCTTTACTTTTGGTCCTGGGTGTGGGTATAGGAAAAGTAGGAAAAGGTAGGGGTCAAACACACTTTCCATGGCACTTAGGGCAGAGCAAGACTGTGACTGTCCCATCTGGGCTGGCAGCCCAAATGACTTGGCAGATGACTCGCTCTGGGGATCTTCATCCACTAGGGATCCAGGTATTCTGTGCACCCAGCTTATCTAGGCAGCAAGGGGGTTTTAATTCCCTGGGTGGATGGGACAGCAGGCCCAGTGGGAAAGGGAGGTTCACCCTCTCCCAGCTCACTATCATACACACACTCCCAGCAAAGGCCCTGCATTTTCATTGAGATTTGAAAATTATGTAGCTGATTCTGACCATTCTTTATCCTCTGCTTACCAACTAGCTACACTGAAATATTATACTTGGAATTTCTCAAATATACCATTTCTATACATTTGTGGTGTTCTTTTACCTGTAAAATTTTAACCCACATGAATACCTTGAAAAGTCCTCTTTGTTCTTAACGTGGTGCAATAATAAATTTACCTCTGATAAAACTGCAGCCCTCACACTTATTCCACCAAAGAGGTTTAGCTAATACCTACATATTGCTCCAAATTAATTAGTGGGCACTGCTTCTCTGACATTTAGCGTACTGATTTGTAAGTTATGCCATTTCCCTTGTACTGAAGGGCACGACCTGTTTTTCTGTAATCTCAGAATCTAGCACATGCCAGTCAAATAAGTAAATACCGACATTTATCCTGAATTACAATAGTGTATATTACTTATGATAATTCAATATTACATTGGATCAGTTTTCAATAATACATGTCCCTTAGTAATAACTACGAATAGGTGTCAGGTTTATTCAATTTGAAGTATGGTTTCTTGAGAGCAGTATTTTTCCCTTCTTATTTAAGGGACATTTCATAAATACACACACATACACATACACACTCATATACACAAATATAAACAGTAGGAATGCTAAATACTTTGACTTCTAGAGGACTAGTAAAGTAGCCAATTTATTCATTGGTTTTATTCAATTTATTTTAAATTTAACTGTTAGCATAAACAGTAACTAATTCTGAAAACTGTGTGTAAATTTAGGCAACTAACTTACATAATGGTAAGGATAGACTTGTGAAATGAGTTGTGAATTCGTTTGCTCTTTTTAGCATTGGCTATAGTCTAAATGTACCACTCTATTTTTAATGGTTACATGAAAGCATTATGCCTTTCTTAAAGTTATGACTAATATGTGGTTATCGAATTAATGCTTTTTAGACATGCAATTTCCAAAATTCAGTTATTTAAGGAATGCATTCACAATTTTTGCCGTGTATGTGTGCCACCTATATGTTTACCTATTTAATATATTACAGTATGTGTTACACATAAATTGTCCTATTTTTAACTTATTTGTTATAAAAGGAATACAGATAACACTATCAAAAGTGTAAAACTTGGCTGGGCGCAGTGGCTCACGCCTGTAATCCCAGCACTTTGGGAAGCCAAGGCAGGTGGATCATGAGGTCAGGAGATCGAGACCTTCCTGGCTAACATGGTGAAATCCCGTCTCTACTAAAAATACAAAAAATTAGCCGGGAGTGGTGGTGGACGCCTGTAGACCCAGGTACTCTGGAGGCTGGGGCAGGAGAATGGCGTGAACCCGGGAGGCAGAGCTTGCAGTGAGCCGAGATCGCACCACTGCACTCCAGCCTGGGCGACAGAGCGAGACTCCGTCTCAAAAAAAAAAAAAGTGTAAAACCTGTATCACTTCCCAGAAATTGGAGGTAAGAGGAAATATAATCTCAATGTAAACACAATGTGCTATATGTAAAAATAAAAAAATGAAATGCAAATATGACTAAACATAAATTGATTGTTTTCAAAAGAAAATAATTATACCTGAAACAAATTCTTGAATGAGAAAACTTTTGTAATCAATTGGCACTTGAGATAATCAGTTCAACATTGCTTAGTATGTTAAATAATATGTAGTTCTACATTAGTGAATCTATCAATTTGTTGAGCTCTTGCGGTGTGCCAACCTCTGTTCTAGTCATCAATAAGATAACTGTTATTTAGTTTTGAGATTATTCATCATGCAGAATTCCAAATCACTTGTTCATATAGATTGCAAAGTAGAAACAAGATTCTGAGTTCTCCATTCTGCTTGTTCTTCCTAAGCACACAGCTGGGTTAATTCAGCAGCTTCCCATGCAGTGAGGCTGCTTGACTAAATTCAGACAAATAACATGTGGCCAAAATGATACAGACAGATTTTAGGCCTGCCTTCCTTTTTAGAAACACCTTCAATGATCATCTAGAATTATTGCTGAAAAATCCAGAAGCCACCTGTTTCAGAAATGGCAGCTGTAGCTGGCAAGTAAATCAATCAATAAATCAATCAATCACAGAACTTTTGTTTTTATGAGTCATTGAGATTTTGAGGTATAATTATTACAGAGGCCTATCTTGGGCAGAAAGACAAATAATATTTAACAGCCTTCTCTGATATGATTAGTGTGTGGCAATTAATTCACAGCCAAAATGACATAAGTGAATGTTGTTCAACAAATGTTTCTTCAAGAAAACAAATATGATTGCCAGAACGTATTCTACTGGATGCCAAACTATTTATTAATGCTATTATATAATGGAAAACGGTTTCTTACTTACTAAAAAACTTCTATAAGTTTTAGAAAATTCATATGGAGATCTTTACTTATGTTTTCAAGTGCATATTTATAATATCTTGAAAATATTCAGGTGTGTCAATAATGAGACAAAATTATCATTTTGATAATTTTTGTTAATTGAATACATGACTGAAATTGGAAGACCTACCCACAAGACTCTGGCTTCATTATATCTAAAAGAATAACAAAATAATAGTCACAACTCCAACTTATTAAGCTGCACACATGTAAAATGCTTTACTTATGTTCACTTATTTGGTTCTCACCATAACTTTACAAGGTACTTGCTATGATTAGTCCCATTATAAAGCCTAGGAACGTGGCTCTTATTATATAAATAGAAAGTAAAAGAGCACAATTAGAGAGCTGCACTGTTTTTTTTATTCTTTTTCTTTATGAGACGGAGTCTCCCTCTGTCGCCCAGGCTGCAGTGCAGTGGTGTGATCTCGGCTCACTGCAACCTCCGCCTCCTGGGGTTCAAGCAATTCTCCTGACTCAGCCTCTCAAGTAGGTGGGACCACCCCGGCATGCACTACTGCATCCAGCTAATTTTTGTGTTTTTAGTAGAGACAGGGTTTCACCATATTGTCCAGGCTGGTCTCAAACTCCTGACCTCAGGTGATCCACCCACTTTGCCTCCCAAAGTGCTGGGATTTCAGGTGTGAGCCACCATGCCCCGCCAGAGCTGCACTCTTGACACAGCTGTTCTTCAGACTGAGATTGTGTTGAATCTAATTCTAAGCCTATAGCTCAGCAGCATTTTCTGGGTATCTCTGCACAAACCTTCACTATAAAAATGCCCCATTTGACATGTTTATGATTTCATGTGCTCAGTTATGAGATATAGCTTCCAATTATTCATCTTCAGTAAATTAACTAGAATTAATCTTTTGTCAAATAAACTTATCATTCCTCTATGGATTCTGGGTTATTATTCATTTATAATATAGGGCAGTTTTTCAACCAGTTCCATTTATGTGATCTATCCAAAGTGATCTCAGAGAGATGAGATCTGGAGCTGGCTCACTAGCTTGGTTGTTTAAAGCAGAATTCCAAAGAGGCAACCGAAAGAGATTAATCTCTTTAGTCTGTGCAGAGTGCAAGAATGCCCCCCCTAAACTCAGAGAAATTTCCTGTTTTACAAAGATGTGAGACTGGCAACAGCAATTAAGAAAAATTGTGGGAGCATAGGTATAGATGTAAAATATATGAATGAGAAATTTCATGTCTCTTCTACTATGAAAACTGGTCATAAATCTGTTATTTTATTGTTTTATTTTCACATGTAAATAAATTAATAACATAATTAATTCCTATTTTTGTAAAAATCAAATGTATAAAAGTAGAGACCTTACATAATGAAAAATTCTGGGCTGGGCACAGTGGCTCATGCCTGTAATCCCAGCACTTTGGGACGCTGAGGCAGGTGAATCACGAGGTCAGGAGATCCAGACCATCCTGGCCAACATGGTGGAACCCTGTCTCTACTAAAAATACAAAAAATTACCCGGGTGTGGTGGCGGACGCCTGTAGTCCCAGCTACTCCGGAGACTGAGGCAGGAGAATAACGTGAACCTGGGAGGCGGAGCTTGCAGTAAGCCGAGATAGCGCCACTGCACCCCAGCCTCAGCCTGGGCAAAGAAGCAAGACTCTGTCTCAAAAAAAAAAAAAAAAAAATCTACCAGTTATAATCTCACTACCAGAAGTAGGTAGCCATAGGTAACATTGTTGATATGCAACAAATATATTACTTTACTGATACAATTTTATACTGTTCATATATATTGCATATTGCTTGCTCTTAATGTTTTTAACTTCAGAAGTATTTTCTTAGTAAAACTTTATTATGAGCACCTACCAAAGCAGTATATATACATTTATTTTATGCTTTCTAAAAACAGTTTGTAATTTTATTATATTGACACATCATAATTTATTAAACCTATTTACTATTTGCTTCCATGTTTTTTCTATCACACAAAAAAGTTTCAGTGAATAGATTTATATATATATATACCTTTGGGATCTTATAATATCTGAAGAATGACTCCTTTGAAGTGGAACTTCTTGGCAAAAGAGAATATACCTTTTGCGTTTTGACAAATGCTGCCAAAGCAGACCACAATTTTAGATTCAGCCAAATTAATTTTAGTGGTGTCTCATGCCATTGATTTTGCCTTCAGTGTGCTAGTGTAGGCAGCCAGCTGTGGATTGAAGAGTTTGCTGAGTCAATTGATACAAATTTGGATCCAAGGCTGGCCTATGATAGTTGACATCAAAAGACCAAAACACATTATCACAATTTAAATGAAGGAATTCATAGACCTCAGGAGTGATGAATGTTAGGCTGACCTACCCTATGTATCCCATCCATTGTCCTGTGAATTATGTTACTCACAGTATTTTCTCTTCTCCTTCATTGTTAAAAGCAATTGTCAAAGAAGCCCCTGCCACACACTGGAATTGACTCTTTCAATTCTTTTCAATTCTTTTTTTTTTTTTTTTTTTTTTTTTT